>NW_025391727.1:0-5977 GCF_016433145.1 Gracilinanus agilis | reverse complement strand
AGAATAGATGGGAAAGACAGAAGTCATAGAAGAGATAAATTAGACACAAGACAGAACATGTAAACTGGTTCGGACAGAGAGATCACATAGAATATATACATACTAAAAATGGATGGAAAGAATAGAAAGAACCCAAAGAAGAGATAGAACATAGAGATGGAAGAGAGTGAGCTCACAAATCAGATAGACGTGATGGAACAAGCAGACTATAAAGATGGAGAGATAGTACACGTAGAACACATTGAATAGTGTAAAAGTGAAATTTGGGAGATACCATCTAAAAGTATATATATTTTCTATGGACACGTGGAAATTATCAAACTACATTTCCCGTGGTCCAACGGTTTTCCGTTTCTGGTTCTTTGGGCGTGGGGACGCCTACGTCTCCACACAGAAAAGAGTTTAAATCTCCTGGGTTAGGGGGGAGTGGCCTCTTGGCCAGCAGATTCTGGAGGAGACAGGAGACAACAATGGCGAGGGCGGCGGTTTTGAATTCTTACAAGCCTGTGGTCTAATAACTTTATTAGCATGGCTTGAATTAAAATACTAATTCATATATTAATACCAGCCTTTATCATTTTTCATATTTATAATAGATGAAAGACAGAGAGCTCAGAGAACAGATAGAATTTATAGATGTATAGATTAGAATACATACACTCGAACACAGATCAGAATACATAGATAAAAGATAGATGACAAGAAATTAGAACACAGAGATCAAATAGAATAACTAGATACAAAAGAAAGGAAGACCTAGAACAAGTTAGAATAGAATGAAAAGGTAGAGCACATTAAAAAGGAAGGATAGATAGAACACAGGACAGATAGAAGAAATAGAACACATAGAATAGATGGGAAAGGTAGAACTCATGGAACATATAGATACTAAAGATAGATGATAGAGGATAGATGGAAGAAAACTCACAGAACAAATGGAATAGATAAAACTAAGAGTAGAAAGAACCAATAAATCAGATAGAACACAGATACAAAAGGTTGAAGAGCAGTTTTAGAGAATAGATGGAATAAGTAGAGCACATGGAACAGAGAGAGTACATAAAATAGATAGAACTTTTAGAATGGTTAGAACAGAGAGATCAGATATAAATGTAGATACTAAAGACAGATGGATAGAATAGGAAGAAGTCATAGAAGAGATAGAAAAAAGAGATGGAAGAGGGTGAACTCACAAAATAGAAAACAATAAATAGAGCACATGGAATAGATAAATGAGATAAAACACAAAGAACAGATAGGAGACAGACACAGTAGTTAGAAAAGTTTGAATAGATGGAAGAGGTAGAACACATAACAGGTAGAATAAAGGGAAGAGGCAAATCACATGGTGTAGATGGAACATGTAGAATGTAGAGATAGAACCCAGAGAATACAACACATACAAAAGATATAATCAAATGGATGGGAGTGGTAGAGCACATAGAAGAAAGAGAACATAGAACAGACAGAATAGATGGAAGAGATAAAGTTCATAGAATAGATAAATTAGACATCACACAGAACATGTAGACTGCTTAGGACAGAGATCAAATAGAAAATAAAGATACAAAAAATAGAAGGATTGAAAAAAACACATAGAAGAGACAGAACACAGAGATGGAATAGAGAGAGCTCACAGAGCAGATAGACTAGATGGAACAGAAAAAATAAACAGATGGATAGGTACGACACATAGAACACATAGATTAGATGGAAGAGGGAGCTCAGAGAACAGATAGGACCCATAGATGTATAGATTAGAATACATAGACTAGAACACATATCAGAATTCATAGAAAAAGATAGATGAATAGAAATTAGAATACATAGAAGAGATCAGATAGAATAACTAGGTACAAAAGAGATGAATAGCTAATTATAATTATCAACTGTGTATTCCCAGACATTTTTACTCTCTCATTGTCCTGCCCTTTCTTCTTTCACTATTTCCTTCTATACCAGTGTTTTGTTTTTAATCAGTTCCTATAATCCCCTCCCTTGTTGTATTTCCCTTTCTCCCCCCTCCCTTCTTATTCCCCTCTTATTGTTCTTTAAAGCTACGCCGTGCTCCCCCCATGTCTTCTCCCTCACTAGTATCGCTTCTCTCCCCACCAGCCCGTTTGTTACCCTTCTACTTCTCTATAGGGTGTGAATCAATTCTCTGCCCCAATGGATCCCATTGTTCTTCCCTCTTTAAGTTGATTTCAATGCACTTAAGTATTGAATATTTCCTCTCTCTAACCTCTTTACTCTTACAGTGTATTGTTATTTTTCCCTGTTGGTCCCACCTGCTTCTTTATGGAATATAAATTTATTCCTTTTTGTTTGCTTTCCTATTTTTCTTATGGTTACCTTCTTCCACCTATAGTTTTTTTTTTGTGTGTTTATGTATGTATGTATGTATGTGTATATATGTATATATATATATATAGTTGTGTAGAAAATTATTTAGTATTAGTTAAATATAGTTTATATGGACCTAGCAGGAAGGGCTGGAGCATTCCAAGATGGAATGAAGGAGCAGGAAGTTGCTTGTGCTCTGAGAGAGACTTCATTAGTGGTTGGCACAGCCTGTTGCTAGCTTTGGGAGATCTCAGAGTTAAGGACACCCTGCATCCTGATTCCCTGGGATCCTGAGTGGTGGTGGCTTTCAGCAAGTGGACAAGACCTGCAGAGCTGCACCAAGTAGAGGAGGGGTTTGGGATCTGGTAGACCGCATCTCAAGCACACTCATTCTACTTGGGTACCTTGGACCACCTTGGCTTTTGGCATCTTGTGATCATCTTTGGATTACCGTGAGAACCCTCAAAGCCACCCTCAGGCCCTTTAACTGTGCTGGTAGAAGCAGCCTTCCCAGTGACTCTAGAACTGCTCCTTTGAGCCTTGCCTGGCCTAGGTCAATTAGAATTAGAGTAGACAAGTCCTCCCCTTGCCCCTGTGATTTGCCCTTTACGTTTTTAAGTGAGAATCCCCTATCCCACCTTTATTTAGTTAATCATAAATAAACTTTTACCTTGCCTGCTGGTTCCATAGACCATGGCCAAGTGGTGAGCAGCGTGACCGTTGGCCAACTGCCATTCTTGGCAGTTACCAGCTTAGTAGTGAACCTTGGTCTCCCTATCCTGGTTGGTCCTGTCTCTCCACAGTGCGTGTACCCACAAACCATTAAGGTCACATTTTTACATCCCTGGTGCCCCATCTTTTAATATATATCCTTTGACATTTTATCCTATGCAGTTTTTCCCTGTTCCCTCTATGTAAACTTCTTCTAGTTATTCTGTTGATAATAACAATTTTTAATATTTGCCAATATCTTCTTTTCTTCTAGGCATACAAATTGATTGAACTTTTTTGGTCCCTTAAAGAAAAGAATTTTTCCCCTCCCCCCATTCTCTTAATTACCTTATGTTGATTCTCTTGAGTTCTGGGTTTGGGCAGCATAAGCTCTGTTTAAGTCCAGTTTTTTCTTGATGAATGTTTGGAAGTCTTTGATTTTATTGAATGACCATACTTTCCCCTGCAATAATATAGTTAGTTTAGCTGGATAGTTGATTCTTGGTTGTAGACCCAGTCCTCTTGCTTTCTGGAATATTGTGTTCTGTGCCTTCCAGTCCTTCAACGTAGATGCAGCCAGATACTGTGCTATCCTAACTGTGGTTCCCTGATATCTGAATGACTTCTTTTTAGCAGCTTGTAATATTTCTTCCTTGGTCTGTTAGTTTTTGAATTTGGCTATAATATTCCTGGAAGTTGTCAGTTATAGATTAAATGTAGGAGGTGACCTGTGGATTCTTTCAATTTCCACTTTTCCCTTTTGTTCAATAATTTCTGGGTAATTTTCTCTGATAATTTCTTGTATAAGATGTTATTTAAACTTTTTCTTTTATCATGATGTTCTGGAAACCAAAAATTTTTAAGTTGTCTCTTCTAGCTCTGTTCTCCAGATCTTTGGTTGAATCTATGAGATAGTTCATATTCTTCTCAAATTTTTCATATTTTAAATTTTGTTTAATATATTCTTGCTGCCTTGTGAAGTCATTTCTTCTAGTTGTTGAATTCTGTTTTTTAAAGACTGAATTTCATCCCTAGCTTTTTGGTCATCCTTCTCCTTCTGGTCTGATTTTCTTTGTATTTCATCTTTTGCCTTCTTTGCTTCATTTTCAAGATGGCCAATTCTGGCTTTTAAGACTTTATTTTCTCCTTTTTCAAGTTGTCTTCAGCCTCTCTTGATTTCTTTTTGAGTTCCTGAACTTCTTGAGTTAATTGAAATTTAAGTTCTTGAGTTAATTGAATTTTGAGATCTTCCAAAGCCTGTGTCCAGTTCTCTGGAACTACTTCCTCTTCTTCTATTTCTATTTCATTTGCTCTCTTTTTACTTCCTTGAAAGAAGCTGGCAATTGTCATTTCTTTTCTCTTTTTTCTGTGGCTTACTCATATTTTTTCCTTCCTTGTTCTGCAAGTTTGAGCAGATGTATTTAATGATCTTTGATGAAAGATCTTCCCTCAGCTAGCAATGGAGGGTTGTAGTTACTTTCTCTGCCTTCTGAAGACTTCTTGTCTGTCCAATTGTTGGGATTAGTCCTGCATTGATAGGATTAATCTTACCTCTTAAACTGCCCTGAGGCTAAAACCTGGAGAGGAGGGGAAAAGAAACAAAAAACAAACAAACAAAAACCATGGGGTGACAAAGAGGACCTTTTTTGCTGAACTGAGTTCTCCAGCAGTGGGGTCCCCCTTCACTGTCTGTTGTGTTTGATCTGGTTTTCTTTCCTCTTGAAGCCCTGTGTTCTCTATCTCTTCTCTTCTCTTCTCCTCTCCTCTCCTCTCCTCTCCTCTTCTCTTCTCTTCTCTCTCTCTCTCTCTCAGTATCTCTCCTTTCTCCCTCACTTCCTCCCTCCCAACCTTAGGGGCTTTAGGGGCTTGGGGCAATCTTTTTCTTGAAAAGTGACAAAAAGCTGAGTGGAGGCTATGTGAGCAACTTTCCCCAGCAGGCCTCCCCTTTTTCTCCCTCCCCCAACCTTTTGGATGAGTGCTAAGGAAGACACTCAATAGGACAGTAATTTTGTAGTAGTCAAAGCTCCTCCAAGGCAAAGTCCCACTATGGTCTTCATCCACCTCCCAGTTCTCTCTTGGTTGGCTCTGGTATGCCCTGAGATTCTGGATGGTGGGGACTGAATACCAGCTTCTGTGAGGTCAGTGGCTTTGTTCCCAAACATTCCTTTGTTGCTGTGACAATGGGGTCCACACAAACCTCACTCTTGGCCAGGTGAAGCTTGCTCCGCTTGACACTGTACTTTCCAAAGAGGGTACTGGTCAATGAGTGAATGGAATCTATACCCCTCAGCCCGCCATCTCTTTGACCACAGAGAGAATTTCGTGTCCTTGTCTCCAGGGCTCCCCTCATCTTTGGTCTTCCAGCACTGGCTTGCCTTGAACACATTGGATGTACCTTGGCTCACACTGTCCCCCCACTCCATCTATGCCTCACCTAATCCTCCATGGAGGCCCAGTTCCAATATCACCTCCTCCAGGAATGCCTCACTAACCACTACCCCTTGTCCATCAGGAAGAATCCTTTCCCCTTGAGTATCAAATCAGAGGGTTAAATGTTCCAAGTGAAAAGGGAACTCCAAGGCCATATACCTGTGTTTCAAAGAGGAAACCCTGAGGATCCAAAAGGGGAAGAGCCTTAGGATGGGGACCTCAAGGCAGTAAGGGGAAGTGCTCCACAATTGGGTTGGAAACAACCCTTTAGAATGTCATGTTATAAAAGGTCAAGATGAGGCTCTGGCTCCTGCTAGGTCCCACACTGTTTCTCACCTGGGCCTTTGAGTGTCTCCTTCAGTGAGGATCCTTAAGAAAGAATTGGGTTTATGGGCAGCCAGACCTGAAGACAGGAGGTTCTTGGTTCAAATATTGCTTCAGACACTTCCCAGGCAAGTCAGTTATAACCCCCTTCACTTAGCCCTTACCACTC
>NW_025391726.1:4016-11033 GCF_016433145.1 Gracilinanus agilis | reverse complement strand
GATACAGAACTAGTCGTGCTAGTTCCAAATTGCCCTCCAGAATGGCCGGATCAGTTCAGCACTCCACCCACCACGCATTAGAGTCCTAATCTTGCCACCTCCCCTCAAATATTTATCACTTTCCCTTACTGCCATATTGTCCAATCTGATACATGTGAAGTGGTCACTGGTGACGCTTTTCGACTCGTGCCCAAGTTGCAGTTAAGTGAGGCCGAGCTGCACAAAGTCATCGGCCTCACTGCCTGTCTTCCAGTCATCCAAGTCCAGAAGCAAAACAAAAGCCCAGACGACTGGTGATGACCGTGGATGGAATGGATGAAATGGATGACCTTCGCGTCTTCGATTTCTAACCCAGCTCTAAGCTCTCCAAAGCGCTTGCTTCCGCCGCCTTCGTGGCCGTTGGAATAAACTGTTCTCATACGCATCTTCCCCTCTGAGCAGTCTTCACCTGCCTGAGGTAGACGCCCCAGTAACTCAGTGAGAATTTAGGGGGAGGCCTGTGTGTTACCTATCCTGAAGCGCACTTAGCTGGCCTGGCGAGATGGTTTACCCGGAGGGTTGGGGGAGGGAGGCATTGGGCGGGGCGGGGGCGGGGGCGGGAGAGGGGAGTGTTGAATGGCTGCTGTGCACGCTACAGCTTCTTGGAGCTGTAGATGAGGACTGACTGGCAGTTGGCTACAACAGGAGGAATAGGCAAGCCTTCAGAGCAACGGTACTAGAATAAATACCCCCCCCCCCCCCCCCCCGGCAGAGCGCAAAGGTGACTTCTCGAGGCGAGGATCGAACTCACAATCTCGGCACTCTTATCCCACTAGGACTGCTCTACGAGAAGCATCCGCTAAGTGATTGGGCCACCGGAGCCCCGAAAGGCAAAAAGGGAAGCTTTGCATGGGCCGGGAATCGAACCCGGGCCTCCCGCGTGGCAGGCGAGAATTCTACCACTGAACCACCCATGCGAGACGGGAACAATATGGTTGCAGGTTCCACTGATGTGATGCCCATCCCGAGACCGGCGAGTAGGCTAGTTTGGCTTGGGACGCATATTAGCTGAAGGAGAGTCATTTGAACTTCGCTCGGAAAGGTAGACCACTGGCAGAATGCGTAGGCAGGCAGGGATAGAAAAACCTCTTCTACACTAGTTGAAAACGGCGAAGATGCTACAACCGGCCCCCAAACCAGAAAGCAGCAGCGTGCTCGGACGCCCTGCTTTAGGAAGATGCTTGGGGCAGCAGGACCGAGGGGGAGAGGGCGGAACACCTGAAGCAGGAAGAACTCGTAAGGGGCCACTACAGGAGGCCACGTGAGAGGGCTGATGGGCAGTCCGGATACTTGAAAGGCTGAGACCACCCCAACGCAGTACCAGAGAAATGACACCTTTTTGATTTCTTCAGGGATGCAATCTTCCTGGACCCCAACCGTCTCCGCGATGCACCAGAGGAACTAGGACCCCAGCCCTTGGCAAAACCTGGACGAGGTGTGGAAGGGGGGGGGGGGTGGCTGGCGGAGGGAGAGCTCAAAGAGCCAAGGCGATCCTGGTTAGAGGTGGAAGCTTCTGGGGAACTGAGGGTCTTGGATCTTTGGATTCCATCTTGGAGAGGAAGTGCCTTTTTTTTTTTTTTTGCCGCGGGAAATGAGTTACTCTCGGGTCCCACTTGGGGATTCTCCTGGAGAATCTTCCCCCAACCCTCCAAGCAAGGTTAGCAGGCCCCGGACACTCAAGGTAGAGGGGGAAGAGAGCCAGACCCAGGGAGGGATGAAGTAATTGGAGCCCGTCATAGGAACTGGAGAATTGTGTACCTCCCACTGAGGAAAAAAAAAATGACAAAAAGAGCCTCGTCAGATGGAAAATGGAGTGCCCTTGCTACCCGCTATGGAGATGGTGAACCGTCCTATTACGACCTGCCCTTTCTTCTACACGAAAGCCCTAAGCCTACTGACCAGAGGGGCTTCAGCTCCAACCCTCCATGGCAATCCCAGATGGACCGATTCCTCCCTTTCCAGGTGAAAACCGCAGAGAAGGGAGAGGCCTAGGACTGAGAGGCAATCGCCTTCTTTATGGACAATTTAGTGAGCCTGAACTGAGTGGCGAACCAGAGGCCTTTGCTTCTAGGTAAGGCCCCTGCTCTTTAAGGAGTTTCCTAAGATCTGGCTGGTCATGGAATGTATACACAGACAGGTTGGTTTGTTCCCAATCTAAATGGGATCCCCATTTCATTCTCTCAATTGGCTGGACGTGAAAGGACTGGTGGGGACTGGAAATGGAGTTTGGGGAGTCATCTCTAAAGAGCTGTTGGTTATTCGGTGAAAGGGGGTGCATTTTTTAGATTTTAAAGATCATCATTAAAAGGAGAGAAAAGATTAGGGTTAGAGACAGCGATAGGTTGGCAGGGTAGCTGCAGCATTCCCAGCCCCTCAGGAAAAATAGCTGAAAGGGACATCCTCCAAATCCACCCTCAAAGAGGGCATCCCTTCTGGTCAGCAGAGGCTCACCTTTGCAGGCAGGCACGGAAGGTGGCTGCACCCTGTCTGACTGCAACATCCAGAAAGGATCCACCCTTCATCTGGTCCTGGAGCTTAGAGGTGCCTCTTCCTTGCTGACTCTATTATGAAACAGTAAATCGCCAATGATGGCATCGTTTTGCGCTCACAGCTCTTCAAAGTCTTACTATTCGGTTTTGAGATTACCAAGTTCCGAAACAGCTGAGCCAATGCTAATGAAGGTTTTTGCTGGGAAGCATTACGCATTGGGGAAGAGCTACAGAGACACAGAGACAGAGGCAGAGAGAGGCAGAGAGAGATCTGCCTGACAGGCAACAAACTGTCCCGGGACTGGACAAAGAAACAGATTGTTCTTGTGGTCATAAATGAAGCCAGAAGACAAAAGGAAGTTGAAGCTAAATGCAAGGTGCTGGCTGGAAGGTTCTCCTTGCAGCGCCCAAGAAAGGAATGGGTCGAGCTGGCTTCGTGGGAGGGCCCGAGCGGATGACCAGAAACATCACTTCCTTGGACACTGGTGTGGAAGGAAATATTGCTGGCTCGGACTCTCCATATTGGGAACAAGCCTGACGGGGACAGCCACTCGTTCAACGGTTCCGAGTTCTAAGGGTCTCTGCTTAGAGGGAGAGGAAAAATCCAGAGGGACAGAAATCCAGCCTAACTTTGAAAAACCTCTCAGAAACCAGCCACTCCCTCACACACAGTTAGTATTGTTCCCAAACACAACATTCCTCATTGAAACAAAGCCTCGTTTTACAGAGTTCGGGTGAGAGTTGACTTGCGGAAGGAATCAGGAATCTGGAAGGTTCATCAAACAGCTCGGTGGAAAGCGCTTTCTCTTTGGGCCCTTGTTAATTAAGTATGGCCCCGGGGAGTCAGGGACCTGGTCCTTCCACTGCCTCCCGAGGCCTCAGAGGCCTGGAGCCCCAGGTTAGTAGTTCTGGTCGGGAATGCCTAACCGCTTGGACTACCAGCCTTCGAAATCCTGTGAATGTTGAGCTTAGAGATCCCTCCCGTCCGAGCCAGGCAAAGCGAGTCGTTCCTGCCACTGATAGAGGCCACTCACTAGATCTGCCTTCCCAGCACGTCTTCACCTAGTTCCTAGGATGAAAGCCTCTTGGGGAGAGTCTCAAAGGGAGACCTGCGCCTCTGACACACGCTAGTTTGTGAGCCCAACAAGTAGTTTCACTTCTCAGTTCTCCGAGCGACTCCATGAAATCAGGCGTCTAGAGCCGACCCCCTATCCCTCCCCACAGGGAAAGGTAGGTAGGTCTCTCTAGACCCTCTCGGGCCGCTGGGCGAAGGAAGGCCCAGAAATGGAGCCTGGAGCACCACGCACTAGTCTTTTGGGCGCCAGAATGGAAAGTGTCGTCGGGTCCCTTTTCTCAGGTCTCTCCGAGCGTCCGGGTAATTTCTGCGTAAGTAAGGTGAAGGAATGATGGCAGCCTGGGCATCAGTGTGGAGTTGGGAACTAGGGTTAGGGAAGTCTGGGAGCTGGTGGGAGGCTTTACCCCTGCTCTGTGGTGGCAAAACACCGGACACGAGTGGGGTGCCCATTGGCCGGGGTCCAGCTGAATGAGCTGTGGCAGAGTAGTACAGGGCAGGGCAAGCTGCTGCCCAATGAGAACAAGCTACAATTCGGGGTGCCCCAAGGTCATCCTAGGCTGGACCTGGCTAAAAGGGGAAATGCCTTTCTGTGACTGGTTGTGGTTTTCTTATTTTCCAGTGGGGGAGGGATGGAGGGAGAGAATTCAGAACTGAAACGGGGGAGGTGGCCGGGAACGGGAGCTGAAGGGGAGGTGTCTCAAGGTTTTCCTGGCGCCCTTTGGTCCCCAGGATATACCGCTCCTCCTTGGGTCTATTTTGTACGTAGACACTGGCTCTGGGGCGAGGGAGTCTTTGGTTGCTGCTGGAGGACCGCCTACGGCATTTGCTTCGGCGTGCTGCAACGCCGTTCGGTTCCTTAGGGAAGATAATGGGAGGGAGGCAAGGTACGTGCGTGAGGTCTCGCAGCTGTTTTCGATGATCCATCCCAAAAGGGAGGCAAGTGGCCCGTACGGGGATCGAACCCGCGACCTTGGCGTTATTAGCACCACGCTCTAACCAACTGAGCTAACCGGCCCCCTCGGAACAGCGCTTGCACAAACCCTTTATAAGGTTCCATAGCAAACGCACACTGTCCTCGAACAGCCATTCAGCGCCGCTCCTGACGTGCTCGGCCGCCCCACCGGACTCGAGCAAAGCTCGGCCATCGCTCCTGAGCCCCGTGGAGCCGCAGCCCCTCTCACGCCACTTCGCTCACGAGCTCGCCTGCCCCACAGGGCAGCCCGACTCTAAAAGCCCTGTGCGCTTCGCCTTTCCCATCACCGTCACGCTCCGTCACACTCTCCCCCAGCCTTTCTGGAAAAGAAAACAGCGTGGCTCCGTGTCCAAGCAACCCGAGGCGCCCGAGTCTCCCTTTGCGGTGGCGCCCCAGCCGGGGCCCCGCCCGTCCTCCCTCCCGGGAGCTCAACTTCACCTACGCTACCGCGCCTCAATACTTGGCCCAGAAGCCGGGCGGGCGGCGGGGGGAAGGGGGTATGGGGGAAAGGGGCGCCTTGGGCTTGCCGTCCTGGGGGACGGGGAACACACCAGCTAGAAGACTGCAGGCAGGCAGGCAGGCATCACTTCGCTGACCTCCCACACCGGGACGTTTACCCCACAACATGCTTCTCCTTCCATGCCGGCCTCAACTTTTTGGTGCTTGTTTTTGGCAGGGCGACTCCATCCAGCCTTTCGGGGATACGATTTCAAACCTGAAACAAAATGCTGTGACCAAAGGCACTGGGGGAAGGGCAAACTGCAGAGGAGCAATCCACCGCGAGCTTGCAGTGCCAGGCCCTCGCATCCTTTGGAGGAGAGCCCAGGCCTGGGAGGGAGGGAGGGGAAACGGGCCCAAGGTTTGGGATGCTGGAAATTGACAAGGAATGCCCAGAGCTTCCAGTTCCTGCTTCCATTCATCGGTCCCGCGCGCGCGCGCGCGCGCACACACACACACACACACACACACACACACGAACACTATGGGACTTGGAGGACAGCAGATTGGACCGGCGCTGTCTGCATATAACCCACAAGTGAAGGTGGCTCTCTTTGTGGCTCGTGGCTCCTGGATCTCTGCCTATCTGGCCGAGAATTAGGGATCCCAGCCGAAGATTAGGAGCTGACGCTGCCCACATTTGGCCTGGCTGCCTGGCAGCTGTTTGAAGCCCAAGCTTTGGAGGTGAACGATTAGTCTGATTGGAGCTGGGTTCTGAAGCTGTGGTGTTCCAAGCTATGGAAATGGAAAATTCAGAATGCCAACTATTCTTAGGGAATGTGGACGTAGTTATGAACCTTGGGAATTGGAGGACAGCTAGTCTCTCAAAGTTTTTAGGGAGTTCACTAGTAGGTGTATTCTAGCCATTGGTCACAGATGGCTACAAGGAATGCCCACCCTAAGCTAGGGTAAGGTGTCTGAGTGCAAGACACCAAATCTTTCTCTGACCAGGAAGTGGAGTTCAAAGAGCCCAATAACATTGAGGGGGAAACAGCTGAAGAGGAATGAGTCCGGGCTTCTTTGACAAAGTTCCTGCTGAGGATCAAAGCCTTTTCCAGTCAATACTGAAAGAACCGGATAAACACTTTCTCTGACAAGACAAAAAAAAAAAAAAAAAGATGATAGAAAGATTCCACCCCCCCCCCCATGGACTTTCAGTCTTATATGATCAAATGCTTGTGACTTTACATGTCTCCTTTTTTCTTTTTCAGTTAACAAGCATGTATTTTCTTTCCTTTCCGCTTTCCTGTCAAATGAGGAAGGAGAGATGAAAAACAAGGCCCTTATAAGAAATATGCAGTGTTATATTGAATCTCTGGGAGCTAGGAGTTCACTCTGTGATTGACAGGTGGATCAGTTGGATGTCGGAATGTTCCCAGGGAGGCATGCGGACACAGGAGAGGACAGTTAGTAGCCCTGGCAGAGGTTCTTGGTTCTTTACCTGTCCCTGAGACTGGAGAGCAGTAGATCCTGGTCTTTGGGGAATTGAGACTTACAAACTCAACCCTGCAAGCTCCTCCTGTTTTCCTGTACCATCATCAACCTGTATCAGACCACCATCTCTGATTCTACTGCCCTAGATATTAGGAAGTCAATCGTCTTAGTCTTCTAGGTGTCCCAGGGCCCGGGAAGGATCCGGGAAGTGGGCCGGAGAAGAAGAAGAGGGTGGAAAAAGGATGAATATCTCAAACTGATTAGGCTTAACATCTACTGAAGAAGAAGCTGAAAGATTATACAGCAGTTTGCCTGCTCTGGTGTGGCCCTGGCCAGGCTGTACCAGAGAGAAGCTATTATCTTGATTCCTTCATTTGCCTGCAGTTTAGAGATTCATTACTATCATTTAAATTAGGGTCTCCCAATCCCTCTATCCCATACCATTATCCTTCTTTGCCAAATACATTCAAAGTTTTAAAGTACCTTCCTGAATTGGGTATTCAAAGCTT
>NW_025391726.1:0-1160 GCF_016433145.1 Gracilinanus agilis | reverse complement strand
CAGTTTCAGTGGAATAATCTGAGATACTGGGTTGTAAGAGATTAAGAAGAGAGTGAGAGAAGAAAAAGTAGAAATGCCTATTTGGACTCAGGTATTTCCTCGCTATGTGACCCTGGGTAAATCAATTAACCCTAGTTACCTGACCCTTAGAACTAATACTATAGAGTCTAAGATAGAAGGTCAGGGTTAAAAAAAAAAAGTTACAATGGCAATTCCCAGTCCAAAATGAATAAATGACCCAAGGCTATAAGATAATATCAAAGAAGGAAACAAATTATTCATAATAACTTTTTTAAAAGCTCAAGTCCATTTCATAATCATAAGAAAAGAAAGTTAAAACAATTTTGAAGTAGAGATTCCCCATCTATTAAAAAAAAAAACCTAAACAAACATTAATGAAGTCCCATACTCTGGGGACAGCAGAAAAGTACATATATCTGTCCATTTCTAGTGTAATTGCAAACCAGAAATGCTTTTGGAGAGTTATCTGGCAGTATTCAATAAAAATACCAAAACAAAGAATATCTTTTTACCCAGAATTTTGATTGCTGTATGTGTCCTCTGATAGAGCTATCCAAAAAGCCAAACAAAAAAGAGTGATCCATTGGAAGATTTTCACAGCCATAATATAGGTAAAGGCTACTTCCATGACTTTTGACACATACTTTCTAATTGTTTTCCAGAATGGTTGAATCAATTTGCAGTTCCACTCCTAGTGAATTATTGTTCCTGTTTTTCTAAAACCTCCCTTCAATATTATATCAATCTTTTGCCATCTTTGTTAATTTGCTGGTTGTAAAGAGAATCCTCAGGGTTGTNTAAAAAAAATTTTTTAGTAGCACAGAGGAAAGTAACGCCCCATTGGACAGGGCATAAAGAAAGTAAGAAGAGGTCCCACCGAGATTTGAACTCGGATCGCTGGATTCAGAGTCCAGAGTGCTAACCATTACACCATGGAACCAACCCCGAGAGGGGCCTTTTCACTCCTTTCTGTCAAGATTAGGACCATTTACATCCCACACTAATGTGATGGGAAGTTTCTTTTTCTCAAGAAACTCCACCTAGTTCTCAATCGAATGACACAGTCCACAGTTCCGAAGACAATACATGACAAGACATTGCCACTCACTTGCCACTTCCTCTCCCTCCCTCCCTCCCTC
>NW_025391725.1:0-4685 GCF_016433145.1 Gracilinanus agilis | reverse complement strand
TTTGCAGGGCTTTATATAGTCCCAGACTAACTGTCAGGACCCAGGATAGCACCTGCCAGGCCAGAGTTCCATTCTGCCGACTGACAGGATTGCCTAGGATAATATTGCAAATGCAAGAAATCCTGCATTACAGGCCCTGGCCACGTCACGTAGCCCCCATTACCTAGCCCTTACCGCTCTTCTATCTTGGAACCAGTATGTAGTATTGATGCCAGCATGGAAGCCGAGGGTTTAAAAAAATAAAACAATAAGTTCTAAACTCGGTTATTTCATTTCTAGCCTCTGAAAATGCAAGTGGCCTTTCCATTCCATCACACTAGGGCCGAGCTCCATCCCCCTCCCTTAGTTACAGCCTCGTGTCTTATTTTCCCTGACTCGATGGTGGACTCCTTGAGGGAAAGAACTATTGATTTACAGCCCCACCATGGCAGTAACTATCTGTTGAATTGGACTGACTGACCTCCTTTGAGATAACTCCATGGAAAGTGCTGGGATGGAGGGTTGCCATCACTGATCAGTACTTAGCTGCCCATGCCTTTTTGAAAAAGAACATTTGCCTTCTGTCTTAGAATCACTGCTAAGGAGGGCAACTAGGCGGCTCAGTGGACAGAGAGCCAGCCATGGAGAGGGGAAGCCTTGAGTTCAAATGTCTTAGACACTTCCTAGCTGTGTGACCCTGGGCAAGTCACTTACCCCCCACCGCCTAGCCCAATGCTGTTCAATACAGTCTCCATTCAAAGAATCAATATGAAGTATGTCCCACCTCCAGGTGTGACTCTCCACTGAGCCATCCGGCTGCCTCCACTCCCCCGTTTTCCCTGCACAGACCTACTTGGAAGCAGAGAGCCAGCCCAGGCTTGGAGCCTTTCTTCAGACACGCACACAGGCATGGACAGAGGCATAGGGCTAGCCAGGCAGCCTTCTTTTATTTAAAGATTTCTCTCTGCTTTCCCCTGTCAGTCACAAGCGGTCCCTTTCTGTCTCCCTTTCTCAGAAGAGACGATTCCACGAACTCCTGCAAACACTCCCCGGGAGCTTCTGGGAGCACGAGGCGAGCCCACCTGCAGTTCGTCTGCCCCATTGCTGGCAGCCTGGAGGATTCAGGGTCCGGGAGCAGAAGCTGTGAGCCAGGTGTGAACCCTTCCTGTGAGAGCAGAGCCGCTCTCAGAGGTCCTGAATAATGTTCCTTCCCTGAGACGCCCCCAGGGGCCAAACCACTGCAGGAAGGCCTTGGCTTCTGACAGGGTGCCCTCATGAGCTGGACACAGGCCTTGGAGGGCCCCGTCTAGGTCCCTGCCTTGGCCCTTCCAGCCTTGGCCCTTCCAGCCTGCGGGTGGGTCTCTGAGAGGACCCAGCAGAAGGAGGTGGCTTGGAGGGAGGTCGTTTGAAGCACTCTCCGTGGTCCAACATTAGAGGGCGGCGCCATGCCCCCCCCCCCACTCTCCTCTCTTTCTTAGGACCCTTTAATAGGAGTCCTTAAGCCCTTGTGAAGACGTAGCGAGGAGAGGACTGGGCTGAGAGTCAGCAAGGTCTGAGTTCAGATCCCGTCTCTCACCTAGTCTGGTGGTGAGATTCTGAGTCAATCCCTTAACCTTTCAGTCTCCCAGGCAACTGACTGTGTAAGGTAACAAGACTGGTCATTGAGGCCTTTTGTTTTCACATGAGATTCTAAATGCCAGAGAACCAGCCCATCTGTTTCAGGAGAGGAAGTTTCTCAATGGATGAAGCCATGGAGCGAGTAAAGACAGAGATGACATTCTCAAATCGATGCCATACAGAGCGCCTTAACTTTTGGGGGGTCTCATATACCCCCTTTGGTCATCTGGTGAACTTGTGAACCCCTTCTTAGAGTAATACTTTTAAATGCATAAAACAAAATATGGAGGAGTACAAAGGAAACCAACTCCACTGAAATAGTTATCAAAATAACGAAAGCTACTAAATATAAAAAATGTAATGAAATGGCAACAATTTTAAATTTAATTATTAATTTTAATTAATAAAACTTTAAAATTAAATTCATGGACCCCAGCATAGGAATCCCTGGTGGGTCAGTGGATGGAGCCCTGGGCCTATAATAGGGAAGATTTGAGTTCAATACTTATTAGCTATGTGACCTTGGGTGAGTCACTTAATTTCTGTTTGCCTCCGTTTCTTCATCTGGACAATAAATTAGAGAAAGAAATGGCAAACTACTCGAGTATCTTTGCCAAGAAAACCCCATGTGCAGCTTGGGTGTGCCATGATCCTCGGGATCACAATGAGTTAGACACAACTTAATGACTGAATAACAACACTTTTTTAAAATGACAATTCAATGAAAGGACAAAGGTGATATAACAGTTCACATATAACATGAACAACGGCAATTACAAATATATAAAAGGCCATCATAGGAAAGCAGGATCTAGACTCGGTTGGCCTGGTTCTAGAGTAAATAGCTACTCTCCCAGGCTTGCTATACATTATTTTTCCTTCATATACTCTTATGGTCCATTTAGCCAGACCTCCTTGTGGTTCCTCACACGTAATATTCTTTTTATTTCTTTAAGCCCTTCCCATTCAGCTTCGAATCAATACTATGTGTTGATGCCAAGGCAGAAGAGCAATAAGGTTTAGGCAATCGGGATTAAATGAGTTGCCCAGGCTTACACAGCTAGGAAGTGTCCAAGACCAGGTGTGAACTCGGGACCCCTTGACCATTTCTAGGCCTGGCTCTCGAACCACTGAGCCACCTAACTGCCCCCCCCCCCCCCACACACACACACGATCTCTCTAGCACAGCCTGCCGTCTGTTCCTGGCATGCACTTGCTCTTCATCTCTGCCTATTACAAGGATCTCCAATACCCTGCAAAGCTCAGTCCAATCACCACTCCCTTCATGAGATCCTTTAGCTGCTAGTCTCTCTCCCTGAACTAACCTATTTATTTCATGAGATCTGTTTCTCCTGATAGAGCTCCTTAAGGGTAAGACCTGTTTCACTTTTGTCCTCCTACCCTCAGAGTCCATCATGGTGCCTGGCACATAGTAGGTAGATGATAAATGCTTCCCGAGAGATTTATTAAAAGAGAGAACGATCTTTGTTCAAAAACGGAATAATACACGAGGAAGTCTGACATTCCAGGCAGGGCGCTACGTCCATGGACCTCCCGCCTCTACAAAGGAAGGAGGGAGAGATCACTTCTCATGTTTCTTCTTTAGGACGAGGATTTTAAAAAATTGCAACATTTCCTTTTGATTCTTTTATGGTTATGTTCTTCTCAGTAACATTGTTGTAGTCACTGTGTATACGGTTTTCTTTCTTCACTCTGCATCAGATCATGCCCATTTCCCCATGCTTCTCTGTTTTCATTGTATTAAGCATTTCTTATAGTATAATTATATTCCATTAATTCATTTACCACAATTTTATCTTGCCATTCCCCAACGGATGGACATTTTACTCTGTTTTTAGTTCTTTGCTATCACAAAAAAAGTGCTGCTAAAATATTTTGGTGCATATTAGATCTTTCTTTTAAACCCCTAACTTCTGTGTATTGGCTCATGGGTGGAAGATTGGTAAGGGCTAGGCAATGGGGATTAAGTGACTTGCCCAGGGTCACACAGCTGGGAAGTGTCTGAGGCTAGATTTGAACCTAGGACCTCCCATCTCTAGGCCTGGCTCTCAGTCCACTGAGCTACCCAATTGCTCCTGTATATTGGATCTTACTTTTTGTCAGTGATTTCCTTGGGGCAGAGCCTGGCAATAAAATCTTTGGGTTGGAGGGATAAATAATTTAGTGATTTTATTTGATTGATTGATTGATTAAACCAGGCAACAGTGGAAATTGCAAAGAAGGAGATTTGGGATCTGTGTTTGGAAAAACTTCCTAATAGTCTGAGCTTTACAGACACGAAGTGGAGTTTTCCCTCTTAAGAGGTAAATTAGATCCACTTGCTTAAGTTTTGTGAAATGGATTCTTAGTCAGCTCTGGACTGGCACAGACATCTCCTCCTGGAGCTAAGCTTGTAGCTTAAATTTCTTTGCTGGTGAGTGGCTGCTATTTGCTCCCTCCATATGTGTTATACTACAATATCAAGTATGCTGCAATTTGTTACAATAACAGGTACAAGGCAATATCAACCACAGCATATTTAGTTACATTGTAACACAGATCACACAGAACTATTAGAACTGTTACAGTTACATTGTACATTGACTACAGTGCAATTTGTTATAACGTATCACTGACCACCCAGAACGTTAGGACTAAGTTGTAGTGTGCCAAGGCTACACTATGATATCAACTATGTTACAGTGTGTCAAATAATGACAGTGTTACAGTGTAAAGCCAAACACTACAGCATACCTTGTTACAATGTAACATGGACCACCCAGCTTCATTAGGACTATGTTACAGTGTAACATCTGTAGTATAACATCCTGACACTGCAATGTTAACTATAATACACTTTGCTATAATTTTAAAATTATGTATAATAAATATTATAATACATAATAATATGTAAAATATGATAAATAATATTAAATTGTTACTTTATTTCTTTTAAACTAGTCAAGGCAATGTTAGGACTAAGTTCCACTGTGACATTGTTTCCCTGTAACGTTGACTTTGTTGCAATTTGTTACAATGGCCATGCTTATTTATTTTTCTTTTTCAAATTTCCAAATGCTAGTGGTAGG
>NW_025391724.1:0-2015 GCF_016433145.1 Gracilinanus agilis | reverse complement strand
ATTATCTCTTCCACATAACTGCTAGAGTGCTTCAAATTTCATGATTTCGGGATCACCCTTTCAGATTAAGTTTTTTTAAATATAAACATTCGGAATTTCTTTAAGTGCTGATTCCCTTGAGAAGGGTGAAATAGTAACTTAGTTAATTAGTTATTAGAACCTCAGAGTGACTTTGTACTATAAATGAACAATAATTCATCCTTATAGTGCATTGTTGTTCAGTCATTCAGTCATGTCCTACTCTACATGATCCCATGGACTTTCCATGGGGTTTTCTTGGCAAACATATTGGAGTGGTTTTCCATTTCTGTCTCCAATTTGTTCCCATTTTACAGAACCTGAGGTAAATGGGGATTAAGTGACTTACCCAATGTCACATAGCTAGTAAGTGAGACTGGATTTACTTAAAGTTTTACAAACTGCTTTCCTCAAAACAAACATGTGAAGTAAAAATTACAGATGAGTACACTGAAAATTAGCAAGTTAAAGCAGTTTGCTCAAGGTTACCAGTCAATTAGTTTAAGCATCAAAGCATAATGGTCTAAGTCCAAAGTAAGTGCTCTATCCATCACCCCATGCTGCTTTGCAATAGCTACTCTGAGAAGAGAGAGTTGAGGAAATTAGAGTTTTGATGGAGGACTTAAAAGGAATAACTGTGGGGAGTTTGATACTGATGACACACTGCTTAAGTGACCTTGGCCTACTCTCTTAATCTTTCTGGGCCTCAGTTTCCATACCTTAAAAACAGAATTGAATCAGATAAACACTAATGTCCCTTGCAATACTAAGTCCATGAACCTTTGGCAAAAAATGTGCCTGGGCTCTCAGGGCCTGAGGGAAATGGCACCAATAGGCAAAAATGGAAACATAAGAGGGAGAGTGAATGAGTCAAAGACAAATCTGTGTTTAAACCCTTACCTTCTCTCCTAAAGTCAATACTCAGTAGCAGTTCCAACACAGAAGAGTGATAAGGGCTAAGCAATTAGTGTTAAGTGACTTACCAAGGGTCACATAGCTAGGAAGTGTCTGAAGCCAGATTTAAAACAGGTCCTCCTGACTCTAGGCCTGGCACTCTAGCCATTGTGCTATCTAGCTGTCCCAAAGACAAATCTCATCTACTCATCCTTTTGCCCAGCAGCCAGTCTCTATGATCAGTCTAGAAACGGTTGATGCAATGAATACATGAATGAATGAAACACATAACCATCTTCCTCAATTTTGCATGATTTCCTTTTCATAGAATGGGTTTCTGAGTGCACTGCCTCTTCTTACTTCATGGATCACTATGATTATAGGAAGTGAAATAGCTGGTCTCCTTCTGACCAAGAATATTCTCAGACTCATCACAGTTCGAAAGCTCTTCACATTCCTGGGTAAGGACAGCATCTTATGTTCCATTATTTCCAGAAATTTATTTCCATTTATTGAAAGAAGGTGTTGAGTAAATAGTAATTTATCAAATGCTCATTTAGCCACAAGTTACCAAAATGAGCAAAAAGACTGTCCCTGTCTTCAAAGAGTTTATATTCTAATGAGTAAGCTAATATATTGTTTTTCTGTGCCCTTGCTCTCCAGGAATGTTCATCCCATCTTTAATAGTGTTGGCTGTCCCATATGTTGACTCCCTGACTGCTATAATCTTTTTGGTATTGACTTCATCATTAAGTTCTCTGTGTTTCTCTGGATTTGCCATTAATTCCCTAGACATTGCTCCCAGGTAAGATGTTGTGCCTTCTCTCTTCTTCAGCAGGTAGGATGGAATAATGGAAACTGGATGCAAATCCCAACTCCAGCACCCACAGTATGATCCTATCATTTATGAGAAAAGCCACAACTATCAGAGTCAGAATAGCTTTCATGACTGCCTGAACATAACAGCATATATGTAGCTTACAATTTGTGAAGCCCTTTACAAATATTGTATCATTTAATCCTAATGCCAACCCGAGGGTATATCCTCATTTATGGATGAGGATATTAAGGAAAACAAAGATTTAGTGATTTTCCCAAGATCA
>NW_025391723.1:0-4170 GCF_016433145.1 Gracilinanus agilis | reverse complement strand
ATAAAGAAGAGATAGATGTAAAATGGATAATTTTGAGTACATTAAATTAAAAAGGGTTCATACAAATGAAAGCAGTAGGTTGGGAGGAAAATAAGGATAGAGATCTCATATCAAAAATATGTAGTTGTCATCTCTAAAGCGTAATCTGAAAACTTAACAATTGGCATTAAAAAATGTTCTCTCTCCAACCGTTCCCACATGTACGCAGCTGACTGTTTATTATGTGTATGTATGTATATATGTTTCCCAGCATTTCCAATTGTAACTCAAAGCCCACTAGTATGGGACTACCTCTTCATTAATCTAGATATCAATACTCACTCTCCTTAATCAGCAGTGGGGTGGGGTTGGGGGGGGGGGGAAGAGTACTGTGTTAGGATGTATGTTTATGCATTAGTGGTGTACAGAATGGGTTAAGGAGATAATCTAGTAGCTAGCTAAGATAGATGTAGGATATTATAGGATACAGAATCCAGTCTCTAGAAATCTCTAACTTGCTCAGGAGTAATGTTATTATTTTATTAATAAATCAATAAACCTCCGCAATATACAGAATTTTAAATAGAGTCTGGGGATTTTCTTTTGACTTTTAGACTAAATGAGTCTAAACTCAGCCAGAGTAAACACCCAAGGCTAGGCTACCTTCCAACCCAAAGTCACATCTGAACTTCATTAAGATTAATTTCACAGCTGAGAATAAGATAGACTAGAGTGGGGAGAAATATGAGGCAGGAAAGTCAACCAGAAGACTGTTGCAATAGTTTGGAAGTATAGTGATGAAAGTCTGCACCAGGGAAGCATCAGTATCATAGAGAAGGGGATTTGTACAAGAGATGTTATAAAAATTAAAATTGGCAGGATGTGGCAACAGATGTGTGTGTGTGTGTGTGTGTGGAGAGAGAGAGAGAGAGAGAGAGAGAGAGAGAGACAGAGAGAGAGAGGAAAGACAGAGAGACAGAGAGAGACAGAGAGAGAGAGAGAGAATGGCTTCTAGATTGTGATCCTGCATGACTGAGAAAATTAGCTAATCATTTCCTGGTCTCTTCTCAAGGAGCTCTCTGGCTAGAACCTGTTACTATATCTCCTCAGTCAATAAACATTTTGTAGAGTCTAGCTCTTCAAGTTATTTGTGGGTCACGGAACAGGATAAAAGGAATGAGGTTGGAATCAGGAGGGTCACAAACAGACTTACAGGCAGACTCAATGCCTCTTGCTGATCAGTGGCAAAGTTTATTGATTTTAGTAGATACTTATAGAGGGTTTAAATCAAGCAGAAGGATTAGATCACTCACAATGAAAGCCAATGATTCACAGGATGGAGATAATGGATTTAGATTACCTCAGTGGCTCTAAGCAGAGTTTTCTATAGGTTTATCTATATGCCAGTGTGTAACCATATAACCAAGTTTCTCACAGAATTCCTGCATCAGTAATTTCTTGGAAGAACATTCAGTTTCTGCTGGGAGGGGTGGAAAGGAGGGGTTTTGTGGCCTCATGTAATGCCTAAGCTACATGTTTGGGAATCAGTGATTCCCAAAGTGGGCTCCACCGCCCCCTGGTGGTTGTTGCAGCAATCCAGGGGGGCAGTGATGGCCACAGGTGCATTTGGGGGCGATGAATAACTGTAAGGGGGCAGTGATAGTATGTGACAGGGGGTGCTAAGTAATATTTTTTCTGGAAAGGGGGAAGTAGGCCAAAAAAGTTTGCGAACTACTGATCTAGACTATGGCTTTGATTTTACTGGGGTCCATTCTCACTACTGGGGGCTACACATTTTTTAGGCATCTCCTATATTCAGAAATCCTAGATTATAAAAAAAAATTTTAAGCTGCCTTTGCCCCCCCCAGATTTATAGGAAGAAAATAATTCAAATGGTCTCTTCTCAAGGAGGTCTCTTTAAGCCCTTAAAGATAAGCCCTGGGATGGTGACTCACTGACCCGGGAAGAATGTAGCATATCTTCATTTTAAGAGCCAGTACAGCCAGTCTCAGATGCTCTCCACCCCATTGTGTTGCTGAGATTTAGATTTTTCAAAGCATCTATGCTCAAAATCAAACAAAACTTCCTCAACTGTTCCTCTCACAACCCCCTTTTCTCTAAGGCATTATAATTATTGTTCAACCACAGCCAATTTTTGATCAATGAGATTAGACTCTTGCTATTTTCATGCTTCCATGGCCATACTCTTAAGGAATAAATGTTACATGCTGTATTTATAATTTAACAGGATTCAGAGTATTTCTTTGACAGTTTCCTGTAAGAAGTAGGATTTTATAATGGATTAACCTGTGGACCAGATGAAACCTGACATGGGAACCTGATAACCAGCACAGCAGTTTGTTCCCATCCTTTCTTCTATATTTAGAATGGCAAGTAGTTCTCTCCCTGCTCAAATCTTTTGACTCTCTTCCTTTGGTTGATTCCTTTCTCTTTAGGCTCTGAGAATAATTATTTGGATCCCAACCCCTAGACCATGGATGGTGAACCTGTGGCATGAGTGCCAAAGATGGCATTCAGAGAGCTCTGTGTGGGCACTTGGCCCCCCACCCCTAGAGTTCCTTACTAGAAAGGCAGAGGGACTCAAATGGAGATGCTCGTTTTCCCCTCTCCCCTATGCCTGATGGCATTATTTCACATCACCCACTCCTTCCAATCAGCAGCCCAATGGGCATGCTTTCTCCCTCCCCTATGTGGTGTAAGGGGGAGTGGGGCACACCCAGCATGTGGGGGTGGGGGAGCAACACTCCATCTCTAAAAGGTTTGCCATCACTACCCTAGATCCTCATTAGGAGTCCACAGGTAAGTGTTCTTGGTTATTTTTTGTAAGGATCCTCCGTTTTTGTTTTTGCTTCATTATTTTTTTAAGAGTAGGCAACACTCAGTTGCAAATTCCCAACTATCAGAGAGGTTGGCAGCCTCAGGGAACAGCTTTCCATTACATAGAATTTTTTGTCATAAGTCCTTCAAAATTGTCTTGGATCACTGTCTTGCTGATAAGAGCTGTTATTCTCAGTTAATTGTATAATATTGCTGTTTCTATATACAATGTTCTCCTGATTCTGCTTATTTTACTTAGCATCAATCAGTTCATGTAGCTCTTTCCAGGTTTTTCTGAAATCATCTTGATCATTTCTTATAGCACAATAATATTCCTTCACAATCATATGCCACGATGTATTTAGCCATTCCCCAAGTGATGTACACCTCTTGAGTTTCTAATTGTTTGCCACCACAAAAAGAACAGCTTATAAATATTTTTGTACCAAGAGGTCCTTTTCCTTTTCTTTTATTTTAACTATTACCTTCTGCCTTAGAGTCAATATTGTCTATTGGTTCCAAGGCAGAGAAGTTGTGAGGGCTAGGCAATGGGGGATAAATGACTTCCCTAAGGTCACATAGCTAAGAAGTATCTGAAGACAGATTTGAACCTAGGACCTCCTGTCTCTTAGTTGAAATGGTAAACAATCTGATAGAAATTTTACATGTGTAATCATGTAAATTTTTTCCATACTAATCCTTTTGTGGAAGAAAGTTTGAGCAAAGAAAATTTAAGAGAGACCGTGAAAAAAGTCTTTTTTGTCAACCAAAAAAAACATAGAACCACCAAAGCAATTAGAATATAACATGTCTTTAATCAGGACAAGGGAGACAATGCTTTTATGGCCACCACACAAAGCCAATACACACCACACAGAACCTATTCTGAGACTCTAGGACATTGTCTCTGGAAAAGACACCAAAAAGGAGAATTTCCATTGAATTGTAGAACTCAGGATCTTACATATACTTTGGACAGTATAGTGATACCTTGGTACTCATCATTAATTCATTTCAGAAGCCAGGTCTAGTAACAAAAAGTGTTCGGCCAGGTTCTGATTTCCCAAATTAGGAGGCACACCAGATAATGTAAAAGCAAGAGGTACTATTTTATTGCAAGCTCGAGCTTGTCCACGCCTCCAAGACAAATGAAACGTAGAATGAGGGGCCTAGCCAGCTTATATACAGTTTGAGTTCCAGGAACTGTGGGGGAGGGTGGTTGGAAGATTATTCAACAAATGCTTCCTATCATCCATTCAACAGATGTTACTGGTCAGGGTTCTTTCTGCCATTTAGCAGATGTTGCGGGTTGGGGGTTTTCCTGCCATTCATTAGGTGTTGCTGTTTTTTTTT
>NW_025391722.1:0-4696 GCF_016433145.1 Gracilinanus agilis | reverse complement strand
ACTTAGCATGGATTTTTTATTGCTTACACAAGATCTTCCCTACATCTCCTTAAAAATGCCATGTTCTTGGGGTTAGAAAATTCAAGATCCTCAAATTGCTAGGGCCATGAGGTTAGGTTAGGGTTGTCTCTGGTCTCTTGGATAAACTGATTGTTTTGGGAGGGTGGAAAAAGTTCCCCAAGAAGAATTTCTAAGTCCATAAGTAGGATCATACAACTGGAGTGCCCTTTTGAACTTATCTATTTGAATGGGTCAATAAAATATTTGAGCATTCTCTTTTTTTTTTAAACCCTTGTACTTCGGTGTATTGTCTTATAGGTGGAAGAGTGGTAAGGGTGGGCAATGGGGGTCAAGTGACTTGCCCAGGGTCACACNTGGTAAGGGTGGGCAATGGGGGTCAAGTGACTTGCCCAGGGTCACACAGCTGGGAAGTGGCTGAGGCCGGGTTTGAACCTAGGACCTCCTGTTTCTAGGCCTGACTCTCACTCCACTGAGCTACCCAGCTGCCCCCCACTGAGCTACCCAGCTGCCCCAGCATTCTTTTTTTTAAGCTATTGAGGTCCCCACTGGTGAAAGGTCTGTGATCCTTAATATGGACCACTCTCGAATCAGGCTGAAATTGCCTTGTAACATATGGGTAGAATCAGGATAGCTGCTTCAGCCCCTTGTGCGTTTTCTTTCTGTGTGCTTTCTGTGTTATCCCCTTGTTGTATTGACCTTTCTTTTACTGCCACTTACAGCATTGTTTCTGCAGTTTCCCCTTTTCCCCCTTTTAGATGTTTGGTTATTTCTTCTTCAATCACTTTTGCTAATTCCCTTTTCAGTGTCGCAATTGAAACTATGCCCTCATTCTTATATCCCAGAATTTGTCTAACTAACTTAATCAAGGTCCAGTAAAATTGTAGGAAAGAAACCCCCACTGTCATGATGGTAGGCAGAAATGCACAAAGGTATTCAAACTCCAGCATCAGCCATTGGTAGTGATTTATCCCCAGAATATGTTGAGGGATAACCACAATCCATAGACTGTACACCATTTTAAAAAATGTGTACAAAAGAAAGGCACAACTGAGCAGGATAAAAGCTGTTCTGCCTGCTGCTATTTCTATATTAGCTTTGTTTGAATCTTAGTACTGTTCCTTTAACGGGTCTGCCTGTTAGTGATTGTCAAGGAAGTTTGTACCTTGAGTGTACCTGTAGGAAGCCAAAACAAAGATGGCTGCCATTTGGTTTCTCTACAGGTTTTTATCCCCTTTTGTTATTAAAGATGTTTCTCTAGGCACCAGAATTCCTTTTGGCTTGCTACTTGTATTAAATGGGGTATAATATGAGTGGAGGGATATAGCTGAGAACAAGGTACAGTTTGTTTAGCAATCCCCTTCTTACTCACTTTTACCCCTTAACACTATGAGACTAATAGGGGTCCCCTTGGAAAATGGGGAACCCTGGGAGGACATGCCACTGCTGGGGCTGAAGGAATGGTACCCCCTCAAGGAGAAGTGAGTGATGTCCCAGTTCAATGTTGATGCAAACTGGGGTTCACAGAAACTTCCCCCCTCTTCACAGCAGATGGTCAGCCTTAAGATGGAGAACAGCCTGACTAAGTTGTTACACACCCTCCCTAAACAGTTTCCCAAATGGACCCAAATGCAATCTGATCGTTCTATTATTTATTGAACCAACAAGATATGAGGAATGGAGGTAGGATATTGAAGGAAAGTGGGTACTGGGAACCCTAAGAGTTTATCTTCCTATCAGGTCCTTCTCCTAGGAGAGACCAAGTCTATCTCAATCCAGAACTTCACCTGCCCTTCCCCACTATATTATAGTTTATAAGCTTGTAGAGTTTGATAATGTAAAGATGGGACACTGTTTGGCAAGGACCAAAGTGTGAGAGGTTCAGGGAACCACTCCCAAAGGAGTCCGGAATCCCTAAACACTGAAAAGCACTTCTAGCAAGCAGGAGATGACAGGCTGTTGTTGAATATCATTAGAAGTGAGGTCTCCCTTTTAATCTTTGATACTGTTAATTTGATTTTCTTCTCTCCTTTTTTATTAGATGAACCAATACTTTATCTATTTTATTTTATTTTTCAAAGTACCTGTTTCTAGTTTCATTTATTAATTCTATAGTTCTTTTACTTTTAATTTTATTAATTTCTCCTTTAATTTTTAGGATTTCTAATTCAGTTTTTATCTGGGGATTTTTAATATGTTCTCTTTCATTTTTTAGAATTTTCATGTCCAATTCATTGACCATGCCCTCCCTAATTTCTTTCTTTTTTTTTTTTTTTATACCCTTACCTTCTGTCTTGAAGTCAATACTATGTATTGGCTCCAAGGCAGAAGAGTGGTAAGGGTAGGCAATGGGGATCAAGTGACTTGCCCAGGGTCACACAGCTGGGAAGTGTCTGAGGCCAGATTTGAACCCAGGACCTCCCGTCTCTAGGCCTGGCTCACAATCCACTGAGCTACCTAGCTGCCCCCTCCCTAATTTCTTAATATATGAACTCAAGGATATAAATTTCCCCCTGAGTACTGCTTTGGCTGCATCCCATAGATTTTAGATATGATGTCTCATCATTGTCATTCTCTTCAATGAAATTAATTTTTTCTATTATTTGTTTTTTAACCCACCAGTTTTAGAGAATCATATTTTTAATTTCCTATTAATTTTTAATTTGCCTCTTCATGTACCCTTACTAATTATTATTTTTATTGCATTATGATCTGAAAAGTTTGCATTTATTATTTCTTCTTTCTTGCATTTGTTTGCCATGTTTTTATGTGTTAGTACATGGTAAATCTTTGTGAATGTATCATGTACTGCTGAAAAGAAAGTGTATTCCTTTTTGTCCCTATTTATTTTTCTCCATATATCTATTAACTATAATTTTTCAAAGGTTTCATTCACATCTCTTACCTCTTTCTTATTTATTCTTTGCTTTTATTTATCTAGATCTCACAGAGAAAGGTTCAAGTCTCCCACTAGAATAGTTTTACTATCTATTTCCTCCTTAAGCTCCTCTAGTTTCTCCTTTAAAAATGTGAATGCTATACCATTTGGTGCATACATGTTGATTATTAATATTTCCTCATTGTCTATACTGTCTTTGATCAGGATGTAATTACTTTCCCTACCTCTTTTAATCAGATCTATTTTTACTTTGGCTTTTTCAGATATCATGATTGAGACTCCTGCCTTCTTTTTCTCAGTTGATTCAGCCCAATATATTTTGCTTCAGCCTTTCATCTTTACCCTATATGTGTCTACCTGCTTCATATATGTTTCTTGTAGACAAGGTATGGTAGGATTTTGGTTTCTAATCCACTTCACTTTCAGAGTTATGATTAGTACCTGTGTATTCCTCAACATTTTGACCTGCCCTTTCTTTTTTCGGTATTTCCTTCTACACCAATATTTTGCTTCTAATCAGTCCCCCTAACTCCTACCCTTATTTTACTTCCCTTTCTCCCTCCTCCCTTCTTACTCTCTTCTTATTTTTCTCTAGGGTCCTTTTAAACACTCTCCCTCCCTTGTATTGCTTTCCTCCCCACAAGTCCATGTTTTAACTTTCTACTTCTCTATAGGGTACAAATCAATTCTCTGCCCCAATGGATCTGATTGTTTTTCCCTCTTTGACTCAAAATCAGTGCATATAATGTAACATGGAAATGGCAGGGTGGAATTCCTGCAATATACAGGGTCAAGCCTCACCCAGAATTCCAGGGGACCCCCCCCTGGAGAACTCTGGGTGATGGGGACATTATAAAGCAGTTAGGGACAGTTGATTCTGGGGTTGAGGTGAGTAGATCTCTCTGCTTGCTGATCTTAGTTATTGAGCCATTTTGGTTCTTTGCAGTTTGCCTATTTAGCTGAATTAGAACTTCCCTGCAATAACATTTTTGTTACCATTTAGTTGTTTTAGTTATTAGAAGTGATAATTATAGTCTTTGAGGGCAAGCTAGTTATAAAGTCTGCCACTCCCTCCTGGTGGGGGGATGTTTTTACCTAACAGTTCAGGGCTTCCCAGATCTTATCCTAATCCTTGGAAAACCCTCTCTACCTTCCCCTTCCTCTTTTATCAGTAAAACTTCATCTTTGAGATAGCTGTGCCTGCCTATTATTTGGGGAATACTCACATCCTCCATAAAGCTTGGTTTCTTTCATTTTCCATTCCAACAAGTCAGATCTTTGTTCTGTCCCTGATAGCTACTAGACATCAAGCTTCTCCTATCTTCCCTAGTCAAACCTGTGGGGAAATAAGTTGAGAAAGTGAAAATCTTGAGGGCATTAGCCATCCTCACCCTGGCCAGTATATCTGATCTTCCTCTATTTTCAACTGATTCTAATTGCTTGGTGGAATGGGTGAGAGTAAAAGAGTACTAAACCCTCCCTACTTACTCAAGCCTGTGTGTGTGTGTGGGGGGGGGGGGAAGTAGTGATTCCTGCAGGTTTCTGATTTCTGGTCAACACTTCATCTTCCCAGATATCTCTGTTAAGATCAACATAACAGTAACAATTAAATATTACCTGTCTCCAACCTCTTTCACCCTTTCATTGTACTAGTTTTCCCTCCCACTCCAGCCATGAGCTTCTTTATGAAATATAAATTTATCTCATTTTGTATCTTTTCCCATTTCTCTTAGGATTATCCTCTTTTTTTACCTCTAATATATATGTGTATATATATAT
>NW_025391721.1:0-1187 GCF_016433145.1 Gracilinanus agilis | reverse complement strand
GTAATTTTTTCACCATGCTCTCTTTAAAACCTATTTGGGGGAGGTTCCGGTTAAGATGGCAGCAGTGTAAGGAGCAGCTGCTTGATCTCTCCTGACCGAAGCATACAGGACTCCTCAAGGGGAACAAAGGAACCCCACAACAGGGCGCAGCATTGAAGGTACGCAGAATCGGGGCATCTCCACACTATAAAGGGGTGAAACAGCTCTCACTAAAACTGGAGAGGAAGAAGCCCCTCCCCCACTCCCCTACCACACAACACCAAAGCACAAGTGGGAAAACAGGACTGGGGCAACCAGATAATCACTGGCAGCCCCAGGGCTTGTACCTGTGTGCAGCAAGACGAGGGACCCCAGGTGGCTGGGGGAAACCACGGACTTTCCCCCCTGGGTCCACCTGGGTGAAGGCACCGCCTCAGGCTGGGACAAAGGCCTCTAAAACAGGGCCTTTCCCAAGCACTGAAGGCATCCCCTCAGGTGTGAATAAAGATCTCCAGCCCAAGGACTTTCACTACCTTCTGCGGGGAGTGGGGGGGCGGGTGAAGGCAGGGCCCTAAGAGCATCTGCCCAGGCAAAGGCAGTGCCCTAGGCTTGAATAACTATCTCCAGCCCAGGCTTGGACCTCCAGTGAGGACCCTGTGCAGACCCAGCACAGCAGTGGAAGCAGCCCCAAAGACTGCTGAAGGAGCCTTGGGCAGAGGGGCAGGCCTGGAACTACCAGGAGGCCTGACCCCGAGGACAAGGAGACTGGAGCCCCCCGGAGCTTGCAAGGCCCAGGCAGACCCTAAGTGCAAAGACAAAGCTGAAAAGGGGCGGGGCAAACAATGGCCAGCAATAAGGAAGTCCAGAAGACAAAGACTATCAAGAGAAACTCTGGAACACTCAACAACTTCTACACAAAGAAAATCCAGACAACAGAGGAGGGAAAACAAAAATCCAAACCTCCCCCAAAAAATGAAAGCTAGTCACAAGCTATGGAAGAGTTTAAAAATGAAATGCTGAGGAAGATGGAAGAAATCTGGCAAGAAAATAACAGTTTAAAAGGCAGAATTTCACAATTGGAAAGTGAGACAAGACAACTGAAGACCAAAAATGACCAGTTTGAAAAGGAAAACCAAAAAATTATACCCGAAATCCAAAATATTAAAGCCGAAAACCAGTCCTTAAAGGCTAGAATTGAACATATAGAA
>NW_025391720.1:0-7259 GCF_016433145.1 Gracilinanus agilis | reverse complement strand
TGAATTCTAGGAGGTTGGCTGCACTAAAGAAAAAGCACCCCAGACCTACCCCTGGAGGCTACTCCAGGCCCTGGCAGTGAGATTAAAAGCTTAATAGCACCAGACTCACTTCTGACAGTGGAGACAGAATCACAGCCTCTGAGGTAGCATCAGGAGCAGGGAAGATAGCCTCAGGGCAAAACATTTCACAGGGTGTTACCCCCCCCCCTTGAAAAACCCAGGCCCTGGAGTTGGGGTTCAGAGCTCCAGAGCACTAGACTCATGTGGTAGCCAGCAGCAACAGCAGCAGAGGAAGATAACCTCAGGGCAAAACACTTTGAAACCTGCTACACCTACAAAACACACACACACACACACACACACACACACACACACACCCCACAGATCTACCTATGCTCATTCAGGCCTCTGGCAGAGGAAGATAGACTCAATTAGACTCCAGACAAAGTCCTATGAGACAGAAGCTAAGATAGAAATGACCAGCAACAAGCAAGACTCTCAGTCCTCCAGCTAGAAAATAAGTAAACAACAGCAAGATAAGCTCATGACACTGGAAAATTACTATGGAGAAAAAAGCAAAAAACAGAAGCAACAGAAGAGGATGAGAAACAAGTAAAAATATGCAAACTCCAAAAAAAAAATGATAACTGATCCCAAGCTCTGGAGGAACTCAAAAAGCAGTTCAAGAACCAAGTAAGACATATAGAAGAAAAATGGGAAGAAAAGTGGGAAAAAGAAATGAAAATAACACAAAAAGAAAATAACAGCAAAGAAAGCAAAATTGCCCAAATGGAAAGAGAGACATAGAAGTCAAATGAAGTAATAAGCAAGTTAAAAACTTGAATTGATCTGCTGGAAAAACAGGCAAAGAACTAAATAATGAAAAAGTGCCATTAAAAGTCTAGACCAAATTAAAAAATCGTGGATTAAAATCAGTCTTTAAAGACTAAAATTGGGCAAGTAGAAGTTAATGATTGCATGAGACAGCAAGAAATAATTTTTAAAAATTAAAAGTATGAAAAAATAGAAGGAAACATGACATTTCTCATTAAGAAAAAAACAACTGACATGGAAAACAGATCCAGGAAAGATGATTTGAGAGTTATTGGACAACCTGAAAGCCATGACCTAAAAAAATAAAATAAAATAAAAGCCTAGACATCATATTACAAGAAATTATCCAAGAAAACTGCCTGATATTCTTGAAAAAATGGGCAAAATAGACATTGAATGAATCCATAGATCACTCCCTACATTAAATCCCCAAATGACAATTCCCAGGAATATTATAGCCAAGTTCAAGAGCTTCCAGGCCAAGGAGAAAAAACTTCTTGTGGCTAGAAAGAAAAAAATTCAGATATCAAGGAGCCCCAGTCAGGATTACACAAGATCTGGCAGCTTCCACACTGAAGAAAAGACCAGAATTAAACAGAAAATTTGATGTGCAAATACAAAACTCAAGAGAACCATAAAAATGTACATAAGAGAAAAAATTAAGGCCTTCAATAAGGTCAAACTGATTATACTCCCATATATAAAAATGATATCTGTAATTCTTAAAATTATTTTCATTATTATAGTAGATAGAAGAAATATACATAGTTAGATGGCATGGTATTAAGCTAGTTAGGATGATAAGTAAAAAAATACAATTAAAAAAGAGGATTGTAATAAGTGAAATGGGAAAGAAGATGTAAAATGGGGTAAATTATCCCACGTAAACAGTCACAAGGAAGTGGGGAATATTATTATAAGAAAGGAAGGATGAGGGTGGTGATGAGTAATACTTAAACATTACTCTCAGTGGAATTGATTCACAAAGGAAAGAACAGTCAGATTTATTGGGAGATAGAATCTTATCTTAACCTATAGAGAAGCAGAAGGGAAATAAGGAAGGGAGTATATAGGGAGGTGAGTAATATAATAGAGGGAAAATTTAGTGGGGGGGGGGGTGATTAAAAACCCTAAAGAGAATTAGGAAGGGAATAAGAAGGGAAGGAGTGAGAAGGGGAATAAACTAAGGTTGTGGGGATGGGGACTGATTAAAAGCAAAACACTGCTGTGTAGGGAAATAGTGAAAGGAGAAGGGGCAGGATTAAAATTAAAAATGAAATAAAAATTAAAAGAGGAAATCAAAATGATGGGGAATGCATAGATGGTAATCATAACTCTCAATGTGAATGTGATGAACTCACCCATTAAATGGAACAAATAGCAGAGTGGATTAAAAACCAAAATTCAACCATATGTTCTTTACAGGAAATACACCAGGCAGAGGCAGGTAGACACACACATGGTAAAGGAAAGAGGCTGGAGAAGAATTTATTGGACATCAACTGAGAAAAAAGAAGATAGGAGTAGTAATTGTGAGCTCTGACAAAGCTAAATGATGAAAAAATATCAGTATTCAACTTACATGCACGAAATGGTATAGTATCTAGTTTTTTAAAGGAGAAACTATAGGAGCTTAAGAAAAAAATAATTAGTAAAACTATACTAGGGGCAGCTGGGTAGCTCAGTGCAGTGAGAATCAGGCCTAGAGACAGGAGGTCCTAGGTTCAAACCCGGCCTCAGCCACTTCCCAGCTGTGTGACCCTGGGCAAGTCACTTGACCCCCATTGCCCACCCTTACCAATCTTCCACCTATGAGACAATACACCGAAGTAAAAGGGTTTAAAAAAAATATACTAGTGGGAGATCTCAACCTTCCCCTACAGGGTTTAGATAACTGGAACAAAAAAAAATAAATAAGAAAGAAAAGAGATATGAATGAAATTTTAGAAAAATAAGAGTTAATAGATATCTGAAGAAAAGCAAACAGAGATAAAAAGGAATATATCTTCTCAGCAGCACATGGCACATTTACAAAAATTAACCATGAACTAGGCATAAAACATTGCAAACAAATGCAGAAAAGCAGAAATAATAAATGCAACTTTTTTCAGATCATAATGTGATTAAAAACTATAATTAGGGGGCAGCTGGGTAGCTCAGTGGAGTGAGAGTCAGGCCTAGAGACAGGAGGTCCTAGGTTCAAACCCGGCCTCAGCCACTTCCCAGCTGTGTGACCCTGGGCAAGTCACTTGACCCCCATTGCCCACCCTTACCAATCTTCCACCTATGAGACAATACACCAAAGTACAAGGTTTAAAAAAATTAAAAAAAAACTATAATTAGTAAGAGTTCACAGAGAGGTAAACTAAAAATTAATTGGAAATTTATTTAATTCTCCAAAACTGGTGGGTTAAAGAACAAATCACAGAAACAATTACTGATTTCAATGAAGAGAATGACAGTGAGGAAACAACATATCAAAATTTATGGCAATGACACCCTATACTGAGATAAATTTAATAAATATTTTTATTATCAATAATTTTGATTATATTAAATTAAAAAGGTTTTCTACAAACAAAACCAATGCAACCAAAATTAGAAGGGAAGCAACAAAATGGAAAACTTTTTTTATAACAAAAACCTCTGACAAAGTCTAATTTCTCAAATTCATAAGGAACAAAATCAATTGTACAAGAAATCAAGATATTCCACTATTGACAAAGGGACAGGGGACAAGAATAGGCAGTTTTCAGAGGAAGAAATAAAAACTATCAATAATCACCTGAAAAAATGTTCTAAATCCCTCCTGATTATAGAAATGCAAATTAAAACAACACTGAAGTACCACCTCACACCTAGCAGACTGATCAATATGGCAGCAAAGGAAGGTGATAAATTTTGGAGGGGACATGGCAAAATTGGACACTAATGTATTCCTGGTGAAGTTGGAAATTCATCCAACCATTCTGGAAAGCAATTTAGAATTATACTCATAGGGCAATAAAAGAATGCATTCCCTTTCATCTGACAATACCACTACTTAGTTCGTATACCAAAGAGATAATAATGAAAAATGTTTGTACAAAATTACTGTAGTGCAAATAGGGTGCATGTCAGCCCTGCAAGGCGTTGCTGGAGAATTTCTGACAGTTGATAAGGGTTTAGAATCTTGAGAAGTTCAGTTGACCTGGGAGACTCGTGGAGAGTAGAAGGGTCAATCTAAATTCTGTCTTTAGATTGAAAATCTGACCTATATTCTGCAGCTTTTCTCTTAAAATTTGTTAGTTTATTTATTTCCTTTGAATCTCCCTAACCTCCCTTATTCCCCATCTTCATTTTCCTTCCCTGCCTGAATTTCTGTGAGGTTTTGAAAGGAGGGTAGATTGGAGTATTAGTTTTAAACTTTATGGCTTAAATAGTCAAATAGGGCTTACCCTTGTTACAAATTATCTATTGAATCATTGTATCCAACTTTCCTAACCCTATTGATTACAAAACCACTTGAGAGCTGAGTTAAGGCAGGTCCTTTCTCAGTTTCACGTTCCTGTCTCCCTCCCCCAAACTGAAGTTTTCTCTAGGCAGCTGTTAGGATTACCTTTTATCCTCTATCCCTTCAAATCAACCCTATAAATCAATAAACCCAGTTTGTCAAGTAATCAAACCTTGACTAGTTTATTAGTTGATTGATAAGAGAGGGAGAAGGGAAGAAAGGAATCATGTTGTCTCTGAGTCATGAAGGGAATTGGAGGTGTCCATTTTGGAGGAAGTGCAATCTTAATACTTCCTCTGAACTGTTCCTTTGTAAACCTGAGAAACTGACTAACAGCCCTCTAGTCAGTTTCAAGCCATTCTTGGCTGGCCCTAATCTTTATCCGTAGAAGTGCCCTTCCTTGCTTGAAGGGCTCAGTCTGTTTCCCTTTAGTGTCTCTGTCTCCAATCTTGTGTCCCAGTCAGTCTCTCCCAGGCTGTAGTTGTTGCCTAAAGTATCTCATCCTCTCCCTTGCAAACCTTTATACCTCCGTGTTTATATTTCCTAAACTCAGTCATTCCCTTACTTCTCCTATCACCTTATTTTACCACCTCCACTATAGTACCCTCCTTATCTGCTTTACTGCCTTAGGGATCCACAAATCCCTATCCCCTATTCACTCTACCTTTAGACCCTTGCCTTGCCTTATCCTCTATTCCAACCATACCTCTGCCTTAATTTCTCTACTACCTCTAGCCTATTCCCTTGATTACCTCCAGCCTTTGGTCCTATATCACCCCATTGCCTCAGCCCCTTATTACATCTGCCTAAATTCCCTTATTACATCTACCTTATTACCTTCCTTCCAACATTCCCTTATTATTATTTGCACTACAATATTTATAGCCACACTCTTTGTGGTGGCAAAAAAAAATGGAAAATGAGGGGCTATCACTTGATTGGGGAATGTCTAAACAAATTGTGGTATATGATGGTGTTATAATACTATTGTGCTATAAGGAATGATGAATTAGAGTATTTCTATATGAACAGGAAGAACCTCAATGAATTGATACAGAGCAAAATGATCAGAACCAAAAGAATATTAAACACAGAAAGTGAAATTTGTGGATCTATCCAATGTAATGGACTTTACTACTAGTAGCAATACAGTGACCCAGGACAATTCTGAGGGACTTATGAGAAAGAATGCTATCCACTTGGAGAGAAAAAAAAAACTGTGAGAGTAGAAATGCTGAAGAAAAAAACGTGTGAATTATTAATTGTTTATATGGGTATAGGATTTTGGGTTTTTGGTTTTAAAAGATTGCTCTATTTCAAAAATGAATAACATGGAAAAAGGTATCAAGTGATAACATTTGTTAAACCTAGTGGAATTATTTGCTTGTTGATTCTGGGAGTGGGGAGAGAAGAGGTGAGGGAAAGAAAATGAATCATTAAAACATGAAAAAAATGTTTTTAAAGAAAATTTCAATGCAAAAAAAAAGAAAAAAGAAGTCACTTTTCTGAAGTGATCTTCACTTTTCCAAAGACTACTTCCTTCATTTGTGGCATAATGTTACAAGACTAGATAATTTCTAAGATTCTTCCCAGCTCTATAATTATCCCTCCCTTGAGGATTTTCTCATGAGAATTTATCTCTTAATCTAAAATGCTACTCCAAAAATCTTTTTTATCTATTTTGTACTCTTTTAAATAAGATACCTTTCCATCATCACAATGAGAAAGATAAAAGAATACAGAAATCGCTTTATCCAGGAAATAATCGGTCTTTCTGAGTAGAAAGTTTACGCATAGCCATGAGTAGTGGAGGAAAACACAAACCTACAGAAAATTTGGCAGGAGACATAATTAATACAGATTGTCCTGAGAGCATTATGGTAGTATGGAAAGGAAGACAATAAGTAGACATAAAATGTCACAGATTTGCCAATATTTCTATAATTTCCTATTCACAACACTGCTAAGCCAACACATCTGTACCTAACACATAAGTCTCTTATGTATTATATTAAAAAGGAGAAATGACATTTTAGGAAATGCCATCCTGAAGTGTCCCTAGACTTGACTAGTACATAGTACCACGCCATGAAAGATTTTATTGTGAACGCATCTAGGAATAAGAACAAAACATGGAAATATCTCAATATTCATATTCTACCACATGTAAATGATAAATATATATGGTTGAACTACACACTTAAGTTTTCTATTTCATCCATGTATTTTATGAGCAAATATTGAACATATTTTGGGTATTTTCATAGATACAGGCTTTATCTAGCTTCTTTTATTAAGCACTATTTTCTATGGATTGTTCTGAGTTTAAATATAGCTCAGATGCTTCCTAGCTGTGTGACCAAGATCAAGTCACTTATACTCTGATTCACTTTCCTTCTCTGTAAAATTAGGATATTAATAGCACTTACTCCATAGGATTGCTTTGAAGATCACATGAAAAAAAATTTATGAAGTTCTTATTATGGAACAATGCCTGGAACATATTAGACACTTTATAAATACTTATTCCTTTTACTTTCCCTTTCCCATTAATATTTATCCTATGTCTTTTTACCAACTATTGTTTCTTTTGTACTTGCCTTGGCAGTAAATTTGGGAAAATTACCATTTCAATTCCTCATGGTCAGATTTTTAAGTCTCCAGGTAAATATTTTTTACACTAGCCTTCATTAGATATATTCCATCTTTAGCTAAGAGTTTATCATAACTATTTTACCGTGTCAAATTATTCCAGATATCTATCCAAATTATTTTCTTAACTTTTAATTAACAAATTTGTCTTCTGTTCTGAAATCAATTTCTTAAATAAGTAACATTTATTTCTAAATTTTTTCAATGTCCCTAAAGTCTTGATTTTCTTGAATGGGATGTCATATTTCCTAGCAATGATTTCTCGAATCTTTATGACTAC
>NW_025391719.1:0-4337 GCF_016433145.1 Gracilinanus agilis | reverse complement strand
TCTGAGGCCAGATTTGAACCCAGGACCTTCCATCTTTTATGCCTGGTTCTCAATCTACTGAGCCACCTAACTGCTTTCCACTTTCATACTTTATGGTTCTACTCTGAATGTAGGGGAAATACCTTTTAATAGAGATTTGTGTTTGGTGACCTTTTGACAGAATGACAGAACATACCACATCTCCTTTATTTAATCACAGTTCATCGTAGTCTCTTTTTGAGAGAGGGATATACATTAATACTTTCATTTCAAAGTTGAAGAAAATGAGAATCAGAGATACAATGTTAGATAATCCATTCAAAATCTTGCTAAGCCAATGACGGAACTGAGTATTTTGATTCCTCATCTGTCTGGGCATAACTCTTTTTAATGACTGGATGAGAAAGGTTAGCCAAAACTGTGAGATGAGGAGGAAACTTCTCATTGCTTCAGAGTTATTGAATGGAAATGTCAAGACTACCCAGTACTTCTAGGATCTTGGGACCTCTCAAGTCTTCAGCTTTCTCATCTGTAATATGAGAAGGTGGGACAAGATGACTTCAAAAGTCCCTTCCCACTTTAAATCTATGATCCTATGCAGTCTCTATTGGGATGATGTTAAGGGACTGCATTCTTTGAGAAGGGGGTTGGTATGTATTACTTTTTCGCTTCCTTACCAAAGGGAATACTCTGTGATTCATAATAGAACAATTAGTGGCATAATAGAAAAAAGGCCTAGACCTGAAGTTGGAAATCTGGGTTCAAATCCAGGCTTGGTTGCTTCCAAGGTGTGTAACCCAGGGCAAGTTTCTTCATTTCCCTAGGCCTCAGTCTTCTCATTTGTAAAATGAACAGAGTAGATTAGATGACCTCTAAGTCACTTCCAGCTCTACCATTCAGAGCTTGGATGACACACTAAGAAACTTGAGAGAAATTTTGGAAGACTGCCAAGGGAAATATTGAGCCAGGCTCTTGGGGCACCACGTAGCAGACTGAGAATTGAAAGACCTGAACGTTGGGGCTGAGTCATTTTCCTTCCTTGTGCCTTAGTCTCTTTAGCTAAAAAATGAAGGAATTTACCTAGATCCCCTTCAAAATTCTAAGGTTTCTTCTAGACTTAGCAATAAATTACAAATACGCCCTTGCTAAGTATTTTCCTATTCCATGCCCAAAGCGGTAGGTGTTGGTTCTTATCATTCATCCCACCTTTTTCTTGACCATTACTGGTTGAGGTTAGTCCATTTACCACTGTTTTTGAAATATCGACTTCACATTCTGGAAAAAGAGCAAAAGAGTGCAGAGAAAATGGTTACCAGCATATTCAGTTCAATTTGCAAACCCCCCACCAGTGCTGCCCCAGACTGTGTTTATCAAACTTGGGGTTACTATCACCAGAGGATTGAAAGAAGCACCTGATGCATTTATGCAACCTAGAATCACCCAATAACAATCTGGCGGGGAGATGATACTGAATGTGTGTTAGAGGGGAGATTCCTAAGCATGAATGAAATAAACCAACCTCTCTTCAATCCAGACCCTCCCTCTCTACAGTCTCCTACCTACCCTTTAAAAAATATCTGTCAAAACAGTATGAGGAATATTAAAGCATACAGTTTTTTGGTGATCTCAGCCCTTCAGACCAGCATTAGCATTTTGGACTGGGAGAAGGAGATCATTCAATAAGATATAGAAATAATAATAGGTCATATTTACATAGCATTTTCCAGTTTACAAAGTCCTTTCCTCACAATAACCCTGTAAAAAGGTGCTTTGAAAGTAACCTGCCGAGTTTAGTATGTACTTTTAAAAACGCAAGCTGTGTAGTTTTCTATATAGTCTTTTTTTCTGTTGTTCTAGTTTGTATGTGGAAATGCTCCTTATTGTGTGTATTTAAGAGCAGAATTTAAAAAATTTTAAACAGTAACCTAAAGAGGGAGGGATGTAAGTAATATTCCAATTTTACAGATAAAGAAACAGACTCTGAGAGGCTTTGTAATCCACCTGCCATCCTAAGGCTAGTCAGCAGCAGAACCAGCACTCAAATTTTTGTCACTAGATATCCAGTGTTCTTCCCAGTAGAATATAAGCCTCTTGAGAGAAGGATCTGTTGTTTTTTCTATTTTAAATTCTGTCTCTCTATCCCCACCACATAGTACAAAGCTTTATAACAAAGACACAACTGGAATCAGAGGAGCCAGGTTCCAATTATGCCTCTGACACTTATTAACTATAGCCTCAAACAAGTCTATTGCCTTTCTAGGCATCATTAACCATCTGTTAATGAAGTGGTTGGACTCAACGGCATCTAAGGACCCTTGGAACTTTAAAATCAGAATCCCCAAAACCTATGCAATCCTTGTGCAGTAATGTGAAGCAGAGGATAGAAACCTGGACCTTAGAGTGAAGATAAACTGGGTTCAAATCCTGCTTCTAAGACATACTGACTTGAGTGCCCATGGAAAAGTTACTTAGCATCTCAGTGGCCCAGACAAGTCTCTAAGACTGAATTATAGAGCAAATGTGGCTCTGCATTGGTAGAGGAAGTTTCTTACACCACTTAAGTGATAAGAAATGCTGATCTGCATTGAAGTTCCACTATAATATACCATCTCCTAGGAGCATAAAGATGTCCTTTCTTTCCTTCTCTCTCTCTCTCTCTCTCTCTCTCTCTCTCTCTCTCTCTCTCTCTCTCTCTCTCTNTCTCTCTCTCTCTCTCTCTCTCTCTCTCTCTCTCTCTCTCTCTCTCTTTCTCTCTCTCTCTCTCTCTCTCTCTCTCTCTCTCTCTCTCTCTCTCTCCCTTTCTCTCTTTCTCTCTCTCTCTTTCTTCCTTTCTTTCTTTCTTAAAAGGTAAGGGGTTGGAAAGGGAGGGTGGTTATGGAATTATAAGATGCAGAATTCTGAGAACCATTGTCACAGAGTAACATGATGATGCTCCAAGCCTCCTCCCCAACTTCTACTCTTTTCCTCTACTCCAACTAGGAAACTACTGTGAAAACTGCTATCAAATTAGCTCACCCCTACCAATTTCTTGGTGCTCCTCTAAGCCTGGGGTAACACTTCTATGGTCAATTCTCTCTTCCTCAGATATCCCACCACCATCACCTCCTTAACCCCAATACTCTCCCTATGGCACACTTGACCTGGAAAGCTACTGACCCTTGTGATAAGGCTTCTAGTCTAGGGCTAAAATGGCTGTATCTACTGATTTCAAATCAAATAGGTTCATCTATTATCTGACAAAATATGTACCAAACATCATCCTCTAAAGCAACATTTCCAACTATGGCCCCCTAAAACCACTGGTATTTTGTACCAGTCTCTTCTTTCACTTTGCATATGAGGAAGATTTGCAAACTGGGAGTGTATCCAAGGCACATTCCATCACTGGGGATGAAGGGAAGATATACTTCTCTTTAATCGTCCCTTTAACCAATATACCCAGAACAACTAGGGGCCCCATCTACTCAGGCAGGCTAATTTCACTGGAAATAAGAAACAGCTTCATGAGCCTCAGAGGAACATAATGATAATAATTGACATTCGCATAGCCCTTTAAGGTTTGCAAAGTATTCTACACATTATTGCCCTAGAGTCCCAAAACAATTGTGGGGTAAGTATTATGGGTATTATAATATAGATGAAAATAATGAGACTGAGAAGGGTTAGCTATCAGGAAGGAATACAGCTAGGAAGCAAATGAGGCAGAATTCAAATCCAAGATTTGCTGACGCCAAGTCCAGGGCTCTATCTGTAATATTGTGCAGCCACCCTACTTTATAGGAAGACTTACCAGAGCTCATTGTGGTACAGAGGCTGGTTTTCAGCCAGGCACTGGTATTCTCTCTGCAAAACAAACAAACAATCTTTTTGACTTCAATGAATAAAATAGACTTCAAGAAGAAGACAGAAAATACAGAAACTTAAAATTTAGAAGAAACTTCACAGATTAATTTTTTTTAATTTTTAAAAAAATCATTACCTTCTTACTGTTTCTTAGTATCATTTCTAAGAAAGAAGAGTGGCAAGGGCTAGGCAACTGGGTCTAAATGACTTGCCTAGAGTCACACAGCTAAGGGGTGTCTGAGATCATATTTGAACCCATGACCTTTTAACTCCAGGCCTGGCGCTCTATCCACTGTGCCTCCAAGCTGTCCCTCACAAATTATTTTTTAAATAAATACAATCTTAAAAATAGTTAATCTAGTCAGCTATTCTCTTCTATTTTGAATGAGTTCATCCCATTCACAGTTATGATTATTAATTGTTTATTTCCCTATATTATGTTCTCTTAGACTTTTCCTCCTCTTTGTTTCTCAACTTCTCTTTAAGAATTTGTTTTGGGGCAGCTAGGTAGCATG
>NW_025391718.1:0-4199 GCF_016433145.1 Gracilinanus agilis | reverse complement strand
CTGGGTCCCTAGCTTTTTCCTGCCCCCCAGTGCCCATCCCATCTCCCACTAGGCTGTTCCAGTGCTGGATACCTGCTGCTGCCTCTGCTGATGACCCCTAACTGTTCCTGCCAACGCTGACCCCCTTACCCCTGAATGCCAGTGCCCTGCCTGCTGCTGCTGACTCTTTCCTCTGACTCCTGCTCTCCTGCCCCAGCTGCCCTAATATAATTCTGTTATCTGTACCATTTATGAACATCTTACACATTTTTTTAAGTTGTAAAAAGCCCATAAGCCTTATGTGTACTGGATTTGCCATCTCAACTATAGAATCACATGCCTTAAGTTTTTATTCTATCTTGATAATTGTGTACAACCTTGAAGATTTTAATACCTTGAGAATTTAAATTATAATTTTATAAGAAGTCTTTAGAATTGACTTTAGATGCCTAGTACCCTTCGGTATGAATGATAAGATTTTATATATTTATTATAAAGAATGTTGTCTTAAAGGGGTAGAGGAAACCAATGGAGGTTTCCTGCCCAAGCTTTTGTATATTACACAGGAAGCCAGGAGAGCTCCTGTGTGCTTTATGTTTTATCTCTATGTTTTAGCTTGCTTTCCTATCAGAAGGATCTAGAATTCCCGAGTATAATTCAGAGCCAGAAGTTTTTTTTTAATCGTATTTTTTTAGGCTCTACCCCACAATTGCCATGGAGGTAGTAATAGAGTTTGTTAAGCAAATATCTTGGCCAAGGTTAAATGATTTACTATACCTGTTGAATTTGTGACAAGTATACAATTTTTTAATCATCATAACAAGTGGTTATAATAATGGGTTTGTTTGCTATTGTCTTTAAATGTGTTATTGGAAATTATGGTACTTTATTTGAATGTACATTATGAATCTGCTATTTTATAAAAACTATTTACACTCACAGTTCATGCAAAAGCTTAACAGGAAACGGATCTCATTTTTAGGTGAAAAAACCTTTCATTAATTCTAAGCTATATATTTTTTGATTTTTAAAACATTCTTTTATTTTTCTTCCTTGAATGTGCAATGCAATATGTGTTCTTTTCTCTCATTTTTATACTTGAAAATGTATTTTTCCCTGAATTTTTAAAAAATTTCTTATTGCTTTTCCTTTTATATTTTTAATAGTGTAATTGAATTTTCCCCTTTTTCTCATTTTGTACTTAAAGTACATATAATCAATGTTAATCCTCTTTTGATTTTACAGTAATATAAGTTTAATATAAATATATATTTGCTATAATATTAATGCATACCCAAAAAGTCTTAGACTATGGTAACCTGCCAATTATTGGTAAATATTATGGGACTGTGATTAATGTCTCTCTGTCTGATTCCAGGAGAAGGGAGAAAAAAGAGCCACAGGGTCATGGAGACCACCTGAGAATCTGCAGAGTGCCAAGAAGCAAAAGGTCATGCAGACTATGGATTGAGGAAGTTCTATGCCAATACTGAAGGGCTTGAAACTAGTATTTGAGGTTTGGAGTTGCAGTTTTTCTAACATGTTAGAGGCCAGACTTCCCCTGAAATTCATTTCCTAGTAAGCACCTAAGATTGGCTATCATTATGGCTCATCCCTGAGAAGGCACAGGCAAATCAGACCAGGGAAAGGCATTTCCCTTGCACACAAATTTGGTCCTATTATTTCTCTTATATATAGAATGGCAACGTTCTGTAGTCCTGGCTCCTGAATGGGTAATTGCAAACTGCTTAAATCACCTTAATTGGGCCTTGATTCAAGGACCTGTTATAAGTTTATTTTTCCTTACATTTTTTACACATAAGACTTTGACATTTAACATTTCATTCACAAGTTAATTTTTTTATTCTCTTTTATTTGGATTTTATTTTTATCTTATATCTTTTATTTCTTTGGCCAATTGACTTCATACAACCTGTGACTCAGCCATGCATCCTTAGCTGACCTGATCCTCCTCAGGGGTGTGTGTGTAAGTGTTATAATCATAATGTCTGCATTATAATCTATAATGTAAAATTTTAACTCTTTAGGAGTAATTTCAGGGGGGAATATAAAATTCTCCTCAGAAGGGAATGTGTGTTTTATAATCTATAACAGTAAAGTTTAAATTCTTTGAGAGTAATTTTAGGATAAGAAATTTGCCAACTCCTCAGAATCCAGACAATGAAACTGTTTGGAGAAGGTACCATGAAGATGCCTGAAGAGCCTTCACTGGATCATGAAGATCCAAATTGAACTATGGGGAGTTGAATGCATTTATTTTAAATGTACACTCTATGCCAAACACGACTGTCCCTAATTGGCTTTTGTCAATGAGCCTAGCACTAACAAAATTGGTTCATTGTTTTTTGTCCTCTTTTCTTTTTATCCCCAAATTTCTGTAATTTAAAAGTTATTTATGTTTACAAGAGCATTTGAGGAGGCCAGTCTCTCATCACTCTTCAGGGGAGAATGTGTTATTGGAAATTTGGGGTTTATTAAGCCTTAATATTCAGGTCCCCGCCCAGCTGCCTAGTCCCAGGACATGGGGGAAAGGTAGGGGCTCCCGGCTTTGGGAGATCAAGGTGGTCTGGCCCAAAGGGACCCCTAAAATGGAGAATTTGAACTCAGTCATGCTCTCTGCCTGCTGTCCTCCCTCACACTCTGTGACCTCTGGCCCCTTTCCCGCTGTTCTTCACCCCCGGCCTCCCGCCACCATTTCGTAATTACCGAGGCTTGAGGTGGGCCAGAGGAAGTTCAATGGCGGGCTAAGGAGCTGAGAGGGGAGAAACTTTGGAAGTGGAGGAGGGGGGGGGGGGCTAGGTAGGATCTTCACTTCCGGTTTCCCGGGATCTTCACTTCCGGTTTCCCGGAGGCCTCTGCGCCTACTGTTACGTGATAAGATTGCCCGGCCCTGGCCTTTGGGCTGGCCCTCCCCACCTCCCCTCCTCCGGAGCCTCCAGTGTGAGCCCCGCCTACCTCCCCCCTCCCAGCCGTCCCCCCTGTGGGTTCAGAGGGCAGCTGGTGCCAGTGCGGCTCACTTTAGGGCGCTCCAGTCCGCTGGCTTTCGGGAAGAAAGAAAAGCGTCCCGCGGCCTCAGGCGCCCCGAGTTCCCAGCTCTCGTGGGGCCTTAGACAGTGCGGGGGGGGCCCGGGATGTTCCCACAATCGATCGCTTTCCAGAACCACATTCACTAGAACCGAGAACGAGGCGGAGAAAGCGGGAGGGGGAGGGCCGGAAGGGGGGAGTTTCTGCGCATGTCGGGAATCCCGAAAGCAGTCCCGGCCACCCCGAGCCACCCACCCCAAACCGGGGCTGCAGACCTGAGAGGGAGGACGGAGGAAGCGACGTTCTGCCGAAGAAACCAGCCCTCGAGGCCGCGTCGGGAAGAAGCTCCCAGGCTGCCCCGCGGGCCCGCCATCCGGACTCCAAGGAAAGCCGTTGGTGAGCCCCGGCAGGGATGCGGTTGGAGCCGGAGTCTCGGAGAGTTCTGAGCGTCTGACAGAAAGACGGACAAAGGGAAGACGCGGAACGGAACGAAGTGCGGGAGCGATTAGAGCTCAGACTTGGGACATTTTCTAGACGAGAGTCCAAGAGAATATACACGTTACTCAGAGTAACATGGAACTTGGGCAAAAATCGACCCTGTGTTAGGACGCCGAGCCGGTGCAGGCACCACAGGCAGCAGACACCCATCTAAGTGGAGACAAAAGGGAAATCTTAAATAATCAGTGGGTAAGGGGGCAGCTGGGTAGCTCAGTGGATGGAGAGTCAGGCCTAGAGACGGGAGGTCCAGGGTTCAAATGCGGCCTCAGATACTTCCCAGCTGTGTGACCCTGGGCAAGTCACTTGATCCCCATGGCCCACCCTGACCACTCTTCCACCTATGAGACAATACACAGAAGTTAAGGGTTTAAAAAAAAAATAATCAGTGGGTAAAAGAACAAGTAACTGTGTGAAAAAAAAATGAGAATAATGAAAGAATGTTCCAAAATTTCTGGGATGTAGCCACGGCAGTCCTCGGGGTAAATCATATCTGTACATTCATGAAATCATGGAAATCATGGAAAAGGTTGAATTAACTGAGTGTACATAAAAAATGGAAAATCAACAAATACCAAACCTAAAATAAGTACAAAAAAGGAGGGATAGCTAACATGGAAACCAAAAAGCCCATAGAAATTATAAGCAAAATGGAAGACTGCCTGCCCTTTGATCCAGCC
>NW_025391717.1:0-1376 GCF_016433145.1 Gracilinanus agilis | reverse complement strand
GAAGAGTTGAGGCAAAGAGCACTCCAGGTGGGTAAGGAGGAATAAATGGAACCATTCATGGAGCAAATGACTCATGGAATTCTTCTGGAGACAGGTTGAAAAGGAGGCTCCATAGGGATGTAATTTGAGCAAAGTGAGGAAAATCTTCCTCAAGCTTTCCTAGATGACTAAAAGCCTTTACATGCACACAGAGATCAGAATTTGGAAATGCCTAAAATTCACACAGAGGGTTAAGGGGGTGGGTAGGCAGGGAGAGTGCAATCTGAGGGTCACATACTAGAATCCTACAAAGTAAGAGCTGGAGGGACCTTAGAACATTGAATGTCAGAGCTACAAGGGGCCTTATTGATCATCTCATCTAGTCTCATTTTACATAAGGGGAATTGAGACCCCCAGAGCAGTCAGGTTCTATTCACAATCATGAAGCTAGAGGCAGAACTGCACTCCTGACTCACCTGGTCAGACAGACCTTTTTTTTTTTTTCCACTCCACGTGGTTTTTCTGAGAGCAGGTTTAAACTGGAGGGAAGAGAAGCTGCAGGGTGTTGAGTGCCTCCGGGTGTCCAGGAGAGATTCTAAGGAGAAAGACTTCAACCAGGCCCACTGAGGGTCAGCACAAACAAACCTTTCCATTTTCTACAGGTCAGAGAGGCCTGGCTCTTATGTTACTTTCTTGAAATTATCTGTCTTTTATATTTAATTGATGAGATCTGAAGATCAAAGGAAGGAGGGAAACCAAAGTCTCACATTCTGGTTTGGAGATCTTTATAAAAGAAAAAGATAGGAAATGCACACATCCTTTCCCCTCTGACAGGAGCCTGGACATGGAGAGAGATACAATCCAGGGTAATGGCAAAAGCATTGGCTTGAGATTCAAAGGTTACATGTTCCAATATGGGAAGCCAGCAAGACCTCGTGTAAACCATTCCCTCCCCTGCCATGTGGGTCTCAGTTTTCTCCTCTAAAATGAAGGGTTTCCTCTTCTGTAATGAGATGGTTCCCAAGGTCCCTCCAGTGCTTCTGTAACTGACCACATTGACTACGGTTTATGTCTCCCTCAACACTGTTGAAGTTGGAGCTTACAACCCAAGGCACACCCAGTTGAGGTCACCTACCAATGGGCAGTGTGACCTAATGTTACTACTCTGGGCAGCACTGAATTCCTCTGCTCTTTCTCTGGTTCACTACCCCTGGCCCAGCCCCTCTAAGGGAGATAATAAATGCTGGAGCTCCAACCCACAGCACACAGGGCGCTCCCTCACAACTCCAATAGCCTTGCTGGCCCTGTCTCCAGGGGACAACAGCCATGAAGCTCCTTCTCCTGGCCTTTGTCATTATCCCATTTCTGGCACAGACAACCCAAGGTAATCTGGAACT
>NW_025391715.1:0-5933 GCF_016433145.1 Gracilinanus agilis | reverse complement strand
ATTATTTCCTTTGATATTCTTGATCTTTTGTTCTTCCAAATGAACTTTGTTATAGTTTTTTCTAATTCAGTAAAAAAGTTTTTTGGTAGTTTGATAGGTATGGCACTAAATAGGTAAATTAATTTGGGTAGAATGGTCATTTTTATTATGTTAGCTAATCCTACCCATGAACAATCAATGTTTTTCCAATTGTTTAGATCTAGTTTTAATTGTTTTTAAAGTGTTTTGTAGTTGTGTTCCTATAATTCCTGTGTTTGTTTTGGTAGATGGATTCCTAAGTATTTTATTTTGTCTAGGGTGATTTTAAATGGTGTTTCTCTTTCTGACTCTTGCTGCTGTGATGTGTTGGAAATATATAGAAATGATGATGATNGCTTTTTTTTTTTTTTTTAGTTAGGGACATCCCATGTATAGAGCAACAACTTCATTTGTTTAGCTGGTGAATCAAATAACATCAGGCCAGTGTAAAGTCATCTCTTGCTGAGGGCTGGTTCCCTCAGTTTGACTTTACCTTCTAGGTCTATTGCCAACACTTGCCAGTCACCCCTAGCAATAGCTTCTCAAGATCTTGAGCCCTCTTACCTCAGTTTTCCCTTCCCAGTTTAAAATAAATCCCTTAGCCTAAATCTGTGAGTTTCTGTATTGTCCTTCAATATCACTGAGGCTAAAGGGTCTTAGAAGGGGAGAGATTATTAAGAACTTGAGTTTACTGAGAAGTGGAAGCTAAGCCTCCATTGTAACCAGGAAGTTGAGCCCTACTTCCTGCTGGGTTCTGCTCTCGCCTAATAGGAAGGCAGTTACTTCAGCAGGGAGGTGCCACCCACTCAACATCTTAAAGGAGGCTACAGCTGGCAGTGGAGATTGACTGGGCACCACAGCTGAGGCTGCTCATCACTGATAGCTCCAATTCTCCTGCTAGTTTAGTTCCAGGCTTCCAGGCCCCTGGTGACTCACTATTACCACCAGCTTCATATCATCCACTACTTTATTACCTCATTACATTTGGCAAGCACAGTTAGGTTAATTACCTACACAAAGGATATTCCAAATGGGTTTTGCTAGGATGTTATTCATAGTCTCCAGTTTCTCCATGCTTCTCTGGTCATTTATGCAGGGAGTGATTGATTTTTTAAAAAATTTTTTTTAAACCCTTAACTTCTGTGTATTGACTTATAGGTGGAAGAGAGTGGTAAGGGTAGGCAATGGGGGTCAAGTGACTTGCCCAGGGCCACACAGCTGGGAAGTGTCTGAGGCCGGATTTGAACCTAGGACCTCCTGTCTCTAGGCCTGGCTCTCAATCCACTGAGCTACCCAGCTGCCCCCGAGTGATTGATTTTTGGTTCCGCAAAGTTCCACAATTTATACACCAGATATTAGAACTAGTTCTATGTCTACTATAAATGGTGTGCCATGACACTGGCAGAGTTTATATGCTTTATACCCAAGGCTATGGCACTAGTTTTTGTGATTGTGCAATTTTTGATAGTCCTGAAGAGAGTCCTGTCACACTTATGGCTGCTTTTTGGCTCTGCTCTTAATTCAAAACCTGACTCTGTCTCCCTAGAACTGTTGGAACAAATGAAGCTGTTGTTCTAAGTCCTTAAGCAAATCAGGGAAGGGAAAGAACTGGATGAGCATACAATTCTCCAATTGGAGATTATAGCTAGGTGCTACTAACCTGAGCAAAGAATCACAATCTGTTAAGGACACCCAAAATCCGACGAAGGAACCAGGCACTGAGACCACTGTATCTGTACTCCCAATAGTTGACAGAACCATCCTGCAATCTGGGGAGGGTATCATCCATGTGAAATCATATAAGGCCTTTACCCCAAATGATCTAGAGGTACTCAGGAGACGTTTCCCTAAGTTTTTCATCTCGCTTTTCAAGAGTATAAATTACACTATGCCCTATTACATGGTCAATCTTTGTGAATGTACCATGTGCAGCTGAAAAGAAGGTGTATTCCTTTTTGTCCCTATTTTTCTCCACATATCTATTAAATTTAATTTTTCTAGGATTTCATCCACCTGCTCTTATCTCTTTCTTATTTATTTATTGGTTTGATTTATTTAGATCTGAAAGAGGAATATTTGGATCTCCCAATAGTATAGTTTTATTATCTGTTTCCTTCTTGAGACCTACCAGTTTCTCCTTGAGGAATTTGGATGCTATGCCATTTGGTGCATACATGTTAAGAACTGTTATTTCCTCATTGTCTATACTGCCTTTTATCAGGATATAATTACCTTACCTTTCTCTTTTAATCATACCTATTTTTACTTTGGCTTTGTCAGAAATCATGATCCCCACTCTTGCCTTCTTTTTCTCATTTGAAAGCCAAAAGATTTTGCTCCAGTCATTGACCTTAAACCTGTGTATGTCCACCCACCTCATATGTGTTTCTTGTAGAAACATGATAGGATTTTGGTTTCTTATCCACTCTGCTAATTGCTTCCGTTTTATGGGCGAGTTCATCCCATTCACATTCAGAGTATTTATCAGTTGTGTATTCCCCAACATTTTGGTATCCTCTCCTAGTTCTAACCCTTCTTATGTTATTTCCTATTAAATCAGTGGTTTGTTTTAAACCAGTCCCCCTTGTTCCCTCCCTTGATTTACTTCCCTTTCCACCCCTCCCTTATTCTCCCCCTCTTTTTTAATTTTTAAGGCCTAATGAATTCCCTCCCCCCTTTCCTCCCCTACCTTTTTTTGACCTCCCCACTCCCCTTGGTTTTATCCCTTCTGACTTTCTCAGTAGGGTTAGATAGAATAGAATTCTATATCTCAATGGATATAGCTACTCTTCCCTCTCAGGGGTTAATTCAGCTGAGATTAAGGTTTAAATATTACTTCTTAATGCTCTCTTCCTCTCCTTATAATACTATTCATCCCCTCTCCTTCCCATGCCCTCTTTGTGTGGTATAGAATATCCTATTTTTCTTATTCATTCAAGTTTCTCTTGGTGTCATCTACTATTCATCCCCTTCTACCCCCGTATCATCTTAGACCATTTAGTACTCTAACCTTTCCCTATGAATAATTCTTCTAATTACAATAATAATGAATACAGTTTTTGAAAATTACACATAACATCTCTCCATAAAGGAATACAAATAATTTGATCTTATTACAGCCCTTAAAAAGGCAAATTTTAAAATAAGAGTTTTCTTTCTTTCCCCTCTGTTTCTTATTTATCTTTTCCATGTTTCTCTTGATTTTTGTGGTTGGACATCAAACTTTCCATTTAGTCCTGCTCTTTTCTGTGCAAATACTTGGAAATCTTCTATCTTGTTGAATGCCCATACTTTCCCCTGGAAGAATATAGTCAATTTTGTTGGGTACATGATCCTTGGTTGTAGATCCAGTTCTCTTGCCTTTCTGAATAACATATTCCAAGCCTTGAGGTCTTTTAGTGTGGAGGCTGCCAGATCTTGTGTGATCCTGATTGGTGCCCCTTGATATCTGAATTGTCTCTTTCTGGTTTCTTGTGAAATTTTTTCTTTTACTTGGAAGCTCTTGAATTTGGCTATTATGTTCCTGGGAGTTGTCTTTTCAGGGTTTAGTGTAGAGGGTGATCTATGGATCCTTTCAATGTCAATGTAAATTTTCAATTTACCTTGTTGAAGACATCAGGGCAGTTTTGTTGGATAATTTCTTGTAGTATGGAGTCCAAATTTCTATTGATTTCTGCTTTTTTCAGGAAGACCAATGATTCTCAAATTGTCTCTTCTAGACCTGTTTTCTTGATCTGTCAATTTCTCAGCGAAATATTTCATGTTTCCTTCTATTTTATCAGTCTTTTGACTTTGCTTTATTTGTTCTTGCTCTCTTGAGAGATCATTGACTTTTACTTGCCCAATTTTGGTCTTTAGAGACTGGTTTTCTGCTACAGTCTTTTGATTTGGTTTATTTTGCTTTTCATCATTTCCTCCAATTTGCTTATCATTGTATTTGATTTTGGGGCATCTTTCTCCAATTGGGAATTTCTGTCTTTTAACCTGTTAATTTCCTTTTGAGCTATTTCCCACTTCTCTTGCCAAATCTCTTCCATCTTTCTCATGATCTCAGATTTGAACTCTTCAAGAGCTTGTGACCAATTTTCATTTTGGGGGGAAGGTTTGGATGTGATTACTTGTTTGTTCTCCTCTGCTGTTTGCTCTGTTGTCTGGATTTTTTCTGTGTAAAAGTTGTTGAGTGTTAAAGATTTCTTCTTGATCTTTCTCTTTGGAGGATCTTATGCCTGGCTTGCCATTATTATTATTTCTTTCTCAGTCAGAAGTCTGGGTGAGGCAGTCTGGCTCTCTGTCTATCCTTTTGTGTTGTGGAGCAGTTTTCACCTGAGTCACAGCATTGTGCGTCCTCTCAGCTTTATCCTTGAGGCCACAGTTGGTCTGCGCTCTTTATGCTCCTGAGATCTCAAGTCTAGCTATTCTCAGGGTCAAGCCTCCTGGTGGTCCCCTTGCTTGCTCCTCTGTCTGAAGCTCCTTTAACAGTTTCAGGACACTGCTTTCACAGTCATGCACCCCTCTGTACTGGGTCCCCACCCAAGCTCCGCACCTACGCTCAATGTCCATGCCTGCCCTCAAGGTCTGTCCACATGTTCGTTAGCCTCTTGGGGTCTTAAGTCTTGCTGTTCTCAGGAGCAGACCCTGGTGATCCCAGGTAGCTGCCAAGAACTTAATGAATGCCCCAAACTTGCTCTAACTCTTGTGCATTGGCTTTGGCACTATAGGTGGTGTGGGGAAGAGGGGGTTGCTCAGCTCGCATTTTAGTGAGAGCTATTTCAACTCCTTATAGCATGGAAATGCCCCGATCCCAAGTACCTACAATGCTGCTCCCTGTTGTGGGGTCACTTCATCTGGATTTGTTACGTCCTCTTGAGGAGTCCTATCTGTGTGGGTTAGGAGAGGTTAAGCACGCTGCTTCTACTCTGCCACCATCTTAACCTGGAAGTCCTGCTTAACCTTTTTAATTTCATGTAATTATAATTATCCATTATACTCCCTGTGACCCTCTCCATCTGTCCTTTGGCATAAACTCTTCCCATATTCATAGATTTGACAGGTAAAATTTGTTGTGGTCCTCTAATTCATTTATGATATCACCCTTTTTGTCTAAATCATGTGCTCATTTTGATCTTATCTTGGTATATAGTGTGAGATATTTATTGACCTACGCCTAGCTTTTGTCAAACTGCTTTCCAATTTTCCCAGTAATTATTGTGAAATAGTAAATTTGTGTCCCTAAAGTTTTGGTCTTTGGGCTTAGCAAGTAAGATACTCTTATTTATTATCTTAGCAAAGAGTATTGTGGTCATTTAGTACTGTATATTTCTGCCCTACATTTTAGAAAATATATTGACAAACTAATCCAACTAAACAGGGCAGTGAGAATGATGGAAGGACCAGAAACTATGCCATAATAATATTAGTTGAAAGGCATGGGAATATATAACTTGGTGAAGAGAAGACTTAGGGGGAAACTGATTGCTTTTATTTCATTTTGGAAGGTGGAGTATTATGGAAGAAATATTTTGTTTTTGCTTAGCAGCAAAACAGTATGGAACAGTAACACCATGTTAAATGTTGCAGAGAGATGTAGTTCAGTTTTGTGTAAAGTGGAAATGCCTGATAATTAGAGCTTTTCCAAGTGAAATAGGCTTCTTGATGAGGTATTAAAGTTCTTATCACTGGTATGTGTTAGATGATATTTTAATTCTGTTAATGGGTAAATTGACATTGAAAACCATTTTCAACTCAGATTCTGGGATATTCTAGTTGATCTTGAAATTCCCCTCTTTTTTTTTCTTTCAGAAATGTATTCCTCCATATATATGTATCTATGTAATACTAATTGCCCTTTACAACTTAAGATAAAGTGATGCCTCTATGAAATCTTCCTAAATCAAGTCAAATTACTTTTTTTTTAA
>NW_025391714.1:0-1716 GCF_016433145.1 Gracilinanus agilis | reverse complement strand
CAGAAGCAAGGAGCACAGCAGCTGAGTGTCTGATAAGCCCAAGCATCGTACCTACTACGGAAAGAACTCAAGGTCTGACAATAAAACCTGCTGGGAAAGCTGGTCCACAGTGTGATACAATCCAGCAAGAGACCCTCATCTCACAGTGCTCAAGATCAGCTCCTGGGAGGCACATGACAGAGACCTAAAGGGGGAAATACCAGTTGGAGAAGCCAGAAAGAAACCATCCATGGACAGAGGAAGACTTCCTGAATAAGTTAGAGGTAGAGGAGGTCACAGAAGGGAAAACAACAACTTTTGATGACATCAAATTAAAAAAAGATTTTGCACAAACAAATCCAATCTGGTAAACAGAAAAGAAGCCGGTAAATGGGGGGGAATCTACAGGAAGCATTTCTAATTGATGTTCCACTTCTAAGATATGATCTAGAGAACTGTCTGAAATACAGAGAAAGCCACTTTGCAGATGATGAATGGTCAAGGGAGATGAACAAGCATTTCAAGACAAAGAAAGCTCATCCTAATATCCATGTGAAAAAACAACAACTCTAAATTACTAATAATTGTTGTGGATGTTCAGCCACTTTGTGATCCCCTTTGAGGTTTTCTTGGCAGAGAAAGTGGGTTTGACATTTCATCTTCCCCAGTTCATTTTACAGATGAAAAAACTGAGGTAAACAGGGTAAAGTGTCTTCCCTAGTACTGCACAGCTGGTAAGTGTCTCAGATCTCATTTGAACTCAGGCTTCCTGAGTCCTGGCCCATTGCTCTATCCCCAGTGCCACCTAGCTGCCCCATAATAATTAGAGAGGCACACATTGAAACAACTCTGAGAATTCTACCACACAACCATCAGGAGGACAAAGTCGACAAAAAGGGGAAATGAGAAATACTGGGGAAACCGTGGGAAAACAAACTCAGCGATGCACTGTTGGTGGAGCTAAGAACTGCTCCAGTCTTTCTGAAAAGCAATTCATAACTAGAAGCAAACATGAATAAACTGGGCATAGTTTGCCCCAGAGATACCACTACTAGATCTGTAGAAGGGGGAAAAGGACCCAGAGGCACGTGCTCCAAGGTCCACAAGGCCTAAGCTGCACCCTGCTGGTTTGTGGGGACACTTGGCATTAGGTGGTTTGGGGGGCTGACTCCAGCAGGGGGCACTGGGAGACCACAGTGGGTGAGTCATGGTTGATGTCAGCTGAGAAATCACCCAACCATCCCCAGAGCAGGCTGCAGCTGTGTGACTCCAGCTCAATCTCTTCTCACCACAAGGAATCCACAAGTCACTCACCAAAGGGATTTTTCTAATGCCCAAATCTGACCACCGTTCCCCCTAGTTCTTCCCAGGTATCCTCTCCTTTCCAGTGGCCAGCAGAACAGCCTTGTTCCTGATGCTATTCTACCAATCTGTTTACACCTGACCCTCTTGAATGGCACTTGACCACCCAGCTACACTGGCTACTCTCCATGTTGCTGTTGCACTGGCTGATGCCAAGCTGGAAACACCAAGCCTCACTCCTGGCTTCCTTGGCCTTTTTGACTGGAATTCCTGAAGGAGAGCAGATTGCCTTGAGGCAAGAATAAAATAATGATGAGTAGGAGAACTGGATTCCTAAACTTAATTCAGTAAAAGCCAACCAAAGTTCTGGACTCAGGTCCAAGACAAAGAACCATGACTTAGTTACAATACAAAATCAATCAATTATAATTAGAA
>NW_025391713.1:0-12315 GCF_016433145.1 Gracilinanus agilis | reverse complement strand
TACAGCCAAGGTTGAACCCTTAGCAGGCATTTTGCCCAGAATTAAAGTAAAATAAAGAGGCTCAAAAATATTGTTTAACTCCATCAAAGCTGAGAAATTCAGGGGCTTTCTAGCCTAACGAGATGTCCCAGACTTCACCTAATGGTAACACATATAGTTGATAGTTTAGCTTCTAAGGCTTTTGTTTTGACTATAGTAAAAATATTGCTCTCTGTAACTGTGGGAAACTTTCTTGGGCTTTTGGGGGAAGGGGATCTTTAACTTTCCATATAATAAACTAGTGACTCCATTGTACCTCGGAGCACTTAGAGCTAACAAGCCGTGCTTCAAATCTGTTTCATTCTTTATATCCAACGACCACCCTAGGCCACTCAGATAATTCTCTGGTTATAGAGCAGGATTTCTATATTTTCCCAAAAGAGGAAAAAGGTGCAAAGAATTATATGTTTATGATGTCATGATAAACTTGTGTCCAATTATAGTTTTTCAAAAAAGTGATGAACTGAGGGTATGAGATCCATTTGGAGGAAGGAGGGCAAGGCTTCCATCACTACCCATATTGCTGTTTATTACATTTAGTAGGTGTTTAATAAATTTTGATTGATTAATTTATTGAAGAAGAGGCTGCATGATAAATTTTAGTTATTTCAAAATTGGGATTATTTTAGGTATGGTTCAGACAAGAAAGTTACCAACAGCCACGATTTCCATAGAAATCTTGGGGAAGATTTCAAAAATAAGCTGATTTGTCAATGCTACGAATTATTTTAGTTTTCCCATGCCATCTATATCTAGCGTCTCCAAAGGGAATATTCACCTGACTCTTTATGTTCCATCCTACTTTGTAAGTAGAGAACACAAATATATGACTGTGCTTGTGTTTCAGGGCTGTCTCTGGGCACAGGGAATTGCATTGATGATGTGAGTTCATCTTAGCAAATACCATATTTTTCTATTTATAAGGATTCCAGAGTGACCATAAAGTTTATTAATAAGATTGTTCCCTTTAAAAGTTTTTGAGCATGATAATTTAAGTCCTGCTCTAGGAATCATGGTGTGTAAACAGCCAGTCAACAAGTATTGATTAAGGCACTGTACTAAGTTCTGAGTATACAAAGAGAATCATTGTTCTAGAAGGGTTAAAAATCTAGTGATGAAGGACAGAAGAAAATAAATATGTGCCAATAAGCTGTATATAGGAAGAATAGGAAATAGTTAACAGTATTAAGGCAGCATAATTAAGATGAACTGGAAAATTCTTCCTTTAGAATGTGAGATTTTAGTTGGGAGTGGAAGGAAGCCAAGTGAGCTAGGAAAAGGAGAAAAGGCATTAAGATTCAAGGAATGGAGGACAAACAGCAAAAAATGTCTCCATGACCCAAGAGATGTTCTATCTTATTCATGGAAGTACATAGAAGCCAGTGTCAATGGATTAATGGACAGGTGGGGAGATGTGGTGTAAAGTAATTTAAAAAAATTTATTTATTTAGAATATTTTCCATGGTTCCATGATTCATGATTTTTCTCATCCCTCTTCCCTTCCTCCTCCCAGAGCTGACAAGCAATTCCACTTGGTTATATATGTATCATTGTTCAAAATCTATTTCCATATTATTAATATTTACAATAGAGTAATCATTTCAGGTAAAAATTACCGATCATATCCCCATTGAATCACATGATAAATTATATTTTTTTCTTTGCGTTTCTGCTCCCACAGTTCTTTCTCTGGATGTGGATAGCTTCTTTCTCATGAGTTCCTCTGGATTGTCCTGGATCATTGCATGGCTGCTAGTAGAGAAGTCAGTTACATTCAGTCATGCTACAATGTATCACTTTCTCTGTACAGTGTTCTCCTGGTTCTGCTCCTTTCACTCTGCATCAATTCTGGAGGTCTTTCCAGTTCACATGGAATTCCTCCAGTTCATCATTCCTTCCAGCACAATAATATTCCATCACCAACATATACCACAATTTATTCAGCCATTCCCCAATTAGAGGACATCTCGTCATTTTCCAATTTTTTGTCAATTTTATTTGTCAGAGAGTTTTGTTATAAAAATATTCTCTTAGTTTGTTGCTTTCCTTCTATTTTTGGTTGCATTGGTTTTGTTTGTACAAAAACTTTATAATTTGATGTAATCAAAATCGTTCATTTTACATTTTGTGAAGTTCTCTATCTTTAGCTTGGCCTTTAATTCCTTCTTTTCCCACAGATCTGAGAGGTATACTATTCTATGTTCACCCAATTTCTTTATGATTTCACTCTTTATATTTGTTATTTACCCATTTTGAATTTATCTTGGCATAAGGTTTAAGATGTTGATCTAAACCTGATTTTTCCCATACTGTTTTCTAATTTTCTCAGCAGTTTTTGTCAGAGTGAGTTCTTGTCCCTATAGCTGGGATTTTTGGGTTTATTAAAACTATTTTTCTGAGGTCATTTACCCTAATCTATTCCATTGAGCCTCCCTTCTATCTCTTAATTAGTATCATATTGTTTTGATGACCACTGTTTTATAGTGTAGTTTAAATTGGTACTACTAGGCTATCATCCTTCACATTTTTTTCATGATTTCTCTTGATATTCTTAATCGTTTGTTCTTCCAGTTGAACTTGGTTATAATTTTTTCTAATTCTATAAAAAAAAGTTTCTTGGTAGTTTGATAGGTATGACACTGAAAAAGTAAATTAATTTGGGTAGAATGGTCATTTTTATTATGTTAGTTCATCCTACCCATGAGCAATTAATGTTTTTTCAATCATTTAGAACTAGTTTTAATTGTGTGAAAAGTGTTTCATAGTCGTGCTCATATAATTCCCGTGTTTCTCTTGGCAAATAGATTCCCAAATGTTTTATATTGTCTAGAGTGATTTTAAATGGAGTTTCTCTTTCTAACTCTTGCTGCTGAGATTTGTTGGAAATATATAGAAATGCTGATGATTTATGTGGGTTTATTTTGTATCCTGCAACTTTGCTGAAGTTGTTGATTATTTCCACTAGCCTTTTAGTTGATTTTCTAGGATTCTTTAAGTATATCCTCATATCATTTGCAAAGAGTGATAGTTCAGCTTCCTCATTGCCTACTTTAATTCCTTCAATTTCTTTTTCTTCTCTAATTGCTACTGCTAGCATTTCTAGTACAATATTAAATAATAGAAGTGATAATGGGCATCCCTGCTTTACTCCTGATTTTACTGGGAAGGCTTCTTATTTATCCCCATTGCATATCATGCTTGTTGATGGGTTTAGATATATTCTGTTTATTATTTTGATGAAAGGCCCTTCTATTGGCATACTTTCTAACATTTTATTTTTTTTTTTTTGTTTTTTTTTTTTAATCCTTAGCTTCTATGTATTGGCTTATAGGTGGAAGAGTGATAAGGTTGGGCAATGGGGGTCAAGTGACTTGCCCAGGGTCACCCAGCTGGGAAGTGTCTGAGGTCAGATTTGAACCTAAGACCTCCCATCTCTAGGCCTGACTCTCAATCTACTGAGCTACCCAGCTGCCCACTTTTCTAACATTTTCAATAGAAATAGGTGCTGTATTTTGTCAAAAGCTTTTTCTGCATCTATTGAGATAATCATGTGATTTCTATTAATTTGATTGTTTATGTAGTCATTTATGTGGATGGTTTTCCTAATATTAAACCATCCTTGCATTCCTGGTAGAAATCCCACCAGGTTGTAGTAAATGATTCTTGTGATAACTTGTTGTAGCCTTTTAGCTAGTATTTTATTTAATATTTTTGCATCTATGTTCATTAAGGATATTGGTCTATAGGTTTTCTTCTCTGTTTTTGGTCTTTTTTGCTTGGGAATTAGTACCATACTTATGTCATAAAAAGAATTTAGTAAGACTTCTTCTTTGCTCATTTTGTCATATAATTTATATGGTATTCTGATTAGTTGTTTGTTAAATGTTTGATAGAATCTGTTTGTGAATCCATCTAGCCCTGGAGTTTTTTCCTTAGGAAATTTCTTGATGGCTTGTCCAATTTTTTGTTCTGAGATGGGATTATTTAAATATTCTATTTCCTCTTTTGTTAATATGGGCAATTTATATTTTTGTAAATATTCATTCATTTCACTTAGATTTCCATATTTATTGCTATATAGTTGGGCAAAATAGTTCTTAATAATTACCTTAATTTCTTTTTCGTTAGAGGTAAATTTTTTTCAAAGTACCAGCTCCTAATCTTTTTTTTTTAGTTCAATTTCTCCTTTGGTTTTAATGATTTACAATTTAGTTTTTATCTGGGGATATTTAATTTGTTCTTTTTCTAGGTTTTTAATTTGCAAGCCCAATTCATTGATCTCCCCCCTATCTATTTTGCTGATATAGGTATTTAGAGATATAAATTTTACCCTGAGTACTGCTTTGAATGGATCCCATATTTTTTGATATGTTGCTTTCTTATTGTCATTTTCCTAAATGAAATCAATAATTGTTTCTATGATTCTTCTTTAACCCACTGATTTTGAAGAATTAGATTATTAAGTTTCCAATTGATTTTAAATTTGCCTCTCTGTGAGTCTTTATTATGATTTTTATTACAATATGATCTGAAAAATTGCATTTATTATTTCTGCTTTTCTATATTTGTTTGCAATGTTTTTATACTTTAGTACATGGTATATGTACCATGTGCTACTGAAAAGAAGTTATGTTCCTTTTTATCCCTATCCAGTTTTCTCCAGATATCTATTAGCTCTAATTTTTTCAATATTCCACTCAGTTCCCTTCTTTCTTTCTTATTTATTTTTTATTTGACTTATCTAGTTCTGATTGGGGAAAGTTGAGGTCCCCCAGTATGGTGTAAAGTATTAAAAGAATAGAAAGGTTAAAAAGAGTGTATTTTTATATGAAGTTATTTTAATGCCACACTAGAGATTTTATATTTTATCCAGGAGGTGATGGAGAGCCAATAATGGTTATTGAGTATGATTGTGATATGTTCAGACCTGCACTTTAGAAAAGTTCCTTTGGTAGCTAAACGGACAATTGAATAGATGAAGAGAGTGTATGTGCAGACATATTCACCAACAGGCTACAAATATTTCAATAGTCCATGTGTGAGGAAATAAGTATCAGAGGACAGGAAGGAGAACTATTTGAGAAATAGTGCAAAGGTGAAATGAACAGATATGGAAAGATTTTAGATAAACAGAGTGGGAAATACTGAGGATTCATGAATGATAGAAATTATATATATATCATATGTACATATGTTACATGTACACATGATATATTATATTAAAATGTAGTTTTAATATGTATTTATAATATGTAATTATATTATTACTTGAAGATGTAAGCCATGGTGTGTATTTGGGAGGGTCACTTTTATGTGTCACAGGAGAAAACCACATTGTATCAAAAAAATTTTGTAATATAAGATCCTGTAAGACCACAAAACAGGCCCAATGTTTCTCATATAACTAATAGCTTGTACTTTGAGAGAAATCCTTCCCTCAGGCAAAATCCAGTGATGAGAATTCCTCTTCCTTTTCAGCTGAACTCCTTCCTGAAGAACACCCAGTTTAACAACAGTGCTGGTGACCAGGTGTTTGTGGATGAGAAAAGAAGCTCTGAAGCTCAATATGCCATTATGAACTATATTTTCTTTCCTAATGAGACTGATGCTCTGGTGAAAGTGGGGCAGTTTGTACCCAAAGCACCACTTGGTCAAGATTTCACAATATGTGAGGATGCCATAGTGTGGGGCTGGTGGAAATCAAAGGTCAAAGACATTTTAAATGTTAAATTTCTATTTCTAATCCTGGGAACAATTCATGACCTACTAATAGTGACTATTATAAAAATCAGATTATACCTCTACATAATGAAGAAACCACACAGGCTATGTAAGTCTATTGCCTCTCATTTTACACATGAGGAAACTGATATTCAAGGAGGTTGATTAGTATTTCCAAGGTCACATGGGCAATGAACCTCTTAAGTAGTATTTGTGGTTGTTCTTATTGTTGTTCGGACATTCAGTCATGTCTAACCAAGTCTGCATGAACCCATGAACTTTTTCCATGAGTAGCTTACCATTAACTCCACTAGTGTGTCCCCATTTTACAGATGAGGAAGTGAGTCAAAAATGTGTTTTTTTTTAAACCCTTACCTTCTGTCCTGGAGCAATACGTAGTATTGGCTCCAAGGCAGAAGAGTGGTCAGGGTAGGCAATGGGGGTCAAGTGACTTGCCCAGGGTCACACAGCTGGGAAGTGTGTGAGGCCAGATTTGAACCTAGGACCTCCCATCTCTAGGCCTGGCTCTCAGTCCACTGAGCTACCCAGCTACCCCCTCAAATAAGGTTTAAGTGACTTGTTCAGTGTCATCTGCCTAGTAAATGTCTGTGGTCAAATTTGAACTCGAGTCTTTATAATGTCAGGCTCAGTGCTTTATCCAGTATACTATGTATATCATGGTATATATGGAGACAGATTGATAGAACTATAGATAGATAGTTAGATGGACAGACAGTCAAGTAGGTAGATAAATGATAGATAGAAAGATATACTTCTGGTTGTAGTTTTTGTGGCATCAAGGGTGATGCAGTGCATGGTGTTGTGCCTGTAATCAGGAAGACTCTTTTTCCTGAGTTTAGATCAGACTTCTGACACTTCCTTGCCATGTGAGCCTGGATAAGACACAACCACATTTGCTTTACTTTCCTCATCTGTAAAATCAGGTGGGGAAGGAAATACCAACTCTTAAATGGGTTCATGAAGAAATAGACAACTGAAAAATGATTAAACAGCAGTTCTGTGTTTAGTGAAGCAAAAATGAATAAAAAAATAAATAAATACACATTAGCCAGGTCCAAAAAGTATTATGTATTATTTTGCATTTGGAGTCCTTTACCTCTCTACCATAAAGAGGGTAACATGTTTCCTCTTTTATCCTCTGAATTTGTGCTTGGTTTTTGCACTGATCAGTTGTCAGTTTAAAAGAATTTTTTTTATCATTTCATTGTTTTTCTAGAATTATTTAACTTTATTCTGCTCATTTCACTTGTAACCAACTCATATATTCTCCCTTTGGTTCTCTGAAAAAAAAATGCCCTTTACCATTTCTTATGATACAACACTATTTCCAATATGTACACATATCTTCTTATGGATAAACCTATACATTTGTATGTGTGTATACACATGTACATTATACATATATTATGAGTTGCTTAGCTATTTTTCAACTTATGGACCCCATTTCCCATTCACATTCCTAGCCACTTCTAAAAGGGCTATAATTATTTTTGCATATCTTTTTTGATTACAGTTTATTTTACTTGGATCTTATTCTTCCTATAGCCTATTTTCTCTCTAATTCATCATTCATGCTCATATTAGATTCTTTCTTTTTATGACCAGTTTTGTCAATCTCTCCTCACCCCTATTCTTTGGATAGGTTTATTCTTGTGCACCCTGATCATGTGAGAGAAATTTCCTTAACTTTCTATTCCTTTTCACACTTAACTGCATTCTTCTTCCCATCTTTCCATGCTTCTCTGAACATTAGGAAGATATAGGAGACTCACTCCAAGGTATTTATTAATTAGATTACCTCTATGAACCCTAATGATAAAGTTTAGAGGTGATACAACAATAATCTCCCTACATTAGACTGAAAACTATTTTCCCTTTTTTAGCCTTATATCATTTTTCATTTTTCTTTACATTTTTAATATTCTCTTGGTCACATTTGAATATCAAAATGTCCATATTGCTCCAATCTTTTCATGACTTTTTAGTCCTCTATTTATTTCACAAAAATCTTGCCTTTTTTGTATGTTTCTTTTATTTTTTATATAAGTCTATTTTTAACCAATTATATATAACTACAAATTTTCCACACAAGTTTTCCCAAGTTATATGATCAAATTTGTCTCCTTCTCTCCTTTCCCTTACTCCTCCCCATTTTTTCAGGGATTTGATCTGGACTGTACATGCGTTATCATGCACAACATATTTCCATATTGTTAATTTTTGTGAGTAATCTTATTAAACCCAAATCTCAAAACATAAACCCAAGTAAACAATTGAAAAATCATTTGTTTTCATATTCATTCTGACTCCCAACAGTTCTTTCTCTGGAGGTGGATAGCATTCCTTGTCATAAGTTCCTCAGCATTGCCTTGGTTCATTGTATTGTCAAGAATAGTGAAGCCTGTCAGGGTTGATCATTGTTGTAATGGTGCAGTTCCTGGGTACAATGTTTAACGGGTTCTTCATATTTCATTCTGTCTCTATTCATGTAGACCTTTCCAACTCTTTCTTAAATTACCCTGTTCATCATTCCTTAAAGCATAGAAACTATTCCATCACCATTGTATACCACAATTTGTTCAGTGATTCCCCAATTGAGGAACATTCCTTTAATTTCCAATTCTTTACCACCACCAAAAGAGAAGCTATAAATATATTGTACAAATAGGTCCTCCACCTTTCCCCCCTCATCCCCCTGGTTTTTTTAAAATTTCTTTGGGATAGAGAGTTAGTAGTGACATGACAAGATCAAAGGTATTCATTATTTTATAGTCCTTTGGGCACAATTCCAAATTGCCCTCCAGAATGTTTGGATCAGTTCTCAGCTCCACCAGTAATGTATTAGTGTCCCAATTTTGTCAAAACCCCTCCAACATTTATCACTTTCCTTTACTATCATTTTGATCTATCTGATAGGTATGGGTTCTTACCTGACAGTTGTTTTAATTTGCATTTCTTTAATCAAGATGGTTTTAGAACATTTTATATGATTATTGATAGCTTTGATTTTTTGATAGATTTGATAGATTTGATTGATCCAGATATCTATTAAATCTAACTTTCCTAAAATTTCATTCACTTCCTTTATTTCTTTCTTGTTTATTTTTTGGTTAGATTTACCTAGTTCTGATAGGGGAAGGTTGAGGTACCCCACCATCATAGTTTTCCTGTGTATTTCCTCCTTAAGCTCCTTTAGTTTCTTCTTTAATGATCTGGAGACTATATCTTTTGGTGCATGCATGCATGCTATCACTTCATTGTATATGCTACCTCTTATGAAGATGTAATTACCTCCCTTATGTCTTTTAATCAGGTCTATTTTTACTTTAGCTTTGTCTGAGATCATGATTGCTATGTCTGCTCTTTTTATCTCAGCTGAAGCCCAATAGATTCTGCTACATCCACATGCCTTTATTCTGTTTTGTTAACCTACCTCAAATGTGCTTCTTATAAATAATCTTAGGAATGTGGTTTTTAATCTACTCTGCTATCCACTTTCATTTTATGGTGTGTTCATCCCATTTATAGTCACTGTTAAAATTACTATCTATATTCCCCTCCTTCTTGATTTACCCTTTTAATCCTGCCCATTCTCCTTTCAATCTGTCTCTGCACACAAGTATTTTTATTTTAATTTTACCCCCACAACTTCCTCTTCTATTATATTATTCCCCTCTTCTACATCCCATTTCTTATGTCTCTTCTACTTGTATTTAAGGTAAAATAGTATTCAATGAATCTTGCTGTTCTGAGCCATCTCCACTAAGAATAAGGTTTAAGTAATATCTATCACCATCCCCAACCTCTCCTTCATTGTAATCATTCCTCCCCTTCTCCCCAACCACATGTCCCATTTATGTGATATAATTTACCCCATTTTACATCTCTGCATTTGGCTCAGTGTGATCCTCTTTTTCACCCCTTGATTTTTTTCATATCATCCTAAATAGCTTACTACCAAACCCTCTGTCTATGTATACTTCATCTAACTACTATAATACTGATAACAGTTTTTAAGAGTTACAAATATAATGTTTCCATGTGGGACAACAAACAATTTGACCTTACTGAGTCCTTTTAATTTTTTTTCTTTCTCCTTTACTTTTTATACTTCTCTTCAATTTTTTGTCGGACCTTAAATTTTCTGTTTAGATCTAATCTTTTCTTCAGGAATTCATGGAAATCTTTCATTTTACTAAATCATTATATTTCGCGCTGAAAGAATACAGTCAATTTTGATTGGTAAGTGATTGTTGGTTATAAAACCAACTCCCCTGCTTTTTCTGGAATAATATATTTTAAGCTTTTTGATGCTTTTATATAAAAGGTGCCAAATGAAGCATAATCTTGACTAAGGCACCATGATATATGAATTGTTTCTTACTGCCTCCTTGCAGTATTTTCTTATTAGAATGGGAGCTCTTGAACTTAGTTTTAATAGTCCTAGAATTTGTCATTTTGGGGTTTATTGCAGGAGGTGATCTGTGGATTACTTCCATTCCCATTTTACCCTCTCCAATAATATTAGTGTAGTGTCTTTTGATAATTTTTTGTAATGTGATGAGTAGGCTTTTTTAAATCATGACTTTTAGATAGTCCAATAAATTTTAGACAACCTCTTCTTGATCTATTTTCTAGTTGTTTTTTTCCATGAGATATTTCTTATTTTCTTCAATTTTTTATTCTTTTGATTTTTAAAATTTTTTTCATGATGTTTCATAAAGTTATTAGCTTCTATTATTCCAATTCTAAATTTTTAAAGACTGATTTTCTTCCATGACCTTTTGATCCTCTATTTCTATATAGTCCATTATGGTTTTCATGGAACTTTTTTCTTTATTGTAATTTTAAAATTCTTTTTCCAATAGGTCAATTTTATTTAAAAAACTCTTTCATTTATTGAATCATTGTGCCCTTTTTAACAACTTGACCAATTTTACATTTTAAGCTACTTTCTTTTTATATTTCTTTCATTTCTTTTCCCCATTTTTCCCACCTCTCATTTGATTTTTGAAATTCTTCTTGAGCTCTTCCAATGCCTGAAATCATTTTCATATTTTTTTCAGTTTCACATGTGGCTGTTTTGCTCTCACTGTTCCTGACTAAATAAGTGCCTTACTCTTCATTGTCTCCATAAAAATTTTCTAAGTTTAGTTGCTTCTTTTGCTCTTTCCTCATTTTCCTAACTGTTTTTGACCATGGACTGAGAGTGCTGAAATTGCTGCTTGCAGGAGAGACAACTGAAGTATTTTGCTCTGAGACTAAGGGCTTCACTGTAGTCTTGAAAGGGCCAGGTGCTCTAGACTTCAGGGTCTTACTGTGGGCCTGTGCCAGAGTTTAGGACTTCAAGGAGTAGGTGAAGGATGAAAGGTACTCTGCTGTTGACTTAAGCATGGTCCCAGGATGTCAACATTGGCTAATGCCCAGGCTCATAACCAGGCCAAGGAGGTGGGGGATACTCATTCCACACTCTTCTGTTTGTAGTTTTACTTCTGATTCTGACTTCTCATGCGAAAAACTCTTCTTTCTGCTTACCTCACAAGTTGTATTCCACAGAAGAACATCCTCACCCTTATCTTTGTTGGATCTCTGAATTCAGTCTCTTTTAAGTTTCCTTTGGGAGGATTTATGCAGTGGTTCCAGCTTTCACTGCTACTAAGCCATCATCTTGGCTCTGCTCCTCAATAGCCTGTCTTTATTGTTTCTTTTAGAATTATAATTGGTTTTGTTATGTAAGTTATTCTGTTATAAGTATATATATTATTTCTTTTCCAATTATTCCTCTTGTTCTCTGATTTAATTTATAAAAAATAAAAACAAAAAAATTTAACCCTTAAAAGAATCTCTTACTTCAGCTCTTTTAAGAATTCTGTTTGAGATTGTGACCAGTTTTTTTAAGCCTTTTCTTATAGATCAGTGGTGGGCATATTACGTATGGCCTGCAGGCCAGATGTGGGCCCCCTGAAATGTTCTATCCAGCCCCTGACATTATTCCTAATCTGATGAATACAAGGAGTAGGATACAATACAATGAAACTTCAAAAGAGTTGTCTTAGAAACAGACTGACAGATGAGCATTTCCTTTCCTTTGGCCCCCTCCTTCAAAAGTTTGCCCATCACTGTTATAGCTATTTTCTATTTTAATTCTGCTGGGTTTGAGTTTTGAACATCCCCATTACCCTAATGACTTTTTATTGTGGTACTCTTTTATTTATTTGCTTATTCTTCCAGTATACATACTCACTTTGGCCATGCCTGCTCTTTGCATCAGTCTCTGGAACTTCTGGATACAAGGTCTTCAATAGTTCTTTTGCTGTTTGTTTTATGGGGACGGTTGAGGGGTTGAATTTTCCATTATTCCAGGAAGTCAGAAACAGTTCAAGGTGAGGACACAGTGATTTCAATGCTTTCAAAATGGTATAATTCTGGCTGAATCTGGTTGCTCTCCATTTCCCCTGTCTTCCTATGCCATTCTGATATCTCCAAGAGTTTGATCTGGGCTTGAGTTTGAGCAGTAGCAGAATGACTCAGCCA
>NW_025391712.1:0-3233 GCF_016433145.1 Gracilinanus agilis | reverse complement strand
CTTTTCAAAATGCTAATGGAGCATGTCAAACAATGCTTCACAATGTTAAAAAATCTGGGACCATTAGTGATTATGTAAAAGCTTGTGAGGATTTTACTCCTGCTTATATGCAAGGTATTGCAATTGCAGCAGCCTTGAAGGGTCAAACCTATACTGAAATGATTAAAGGGAATAAAGCAGGACAAAACAATTGTTATAACTGTGGAGAGAAAGGGCACTTTTCTCAGCAATGCCCCCGAGGTAACTTAAAAACTTTACAAATCAATTCAGCTAACAGTGCAAAAACTTGGCAGAATTATCCTCCTAATAATGCTGGAGCAAGGCCTGCTACTCAGGCAGGTAATCTACCTAAGACTTTATGCCCTCGATGCCTTAAAGGAATGCATTGGAAAAGAGATTGTTATTCAAAAAGGCACAGGGATGGCTTCCGCCTAATTGATCAAAAGCATCCGGGAAACGGGATAAGGGGCCAACCCCAGGCCCTGAAAACAACAGGGGCAAGTCTGTTTTTCAATCAGACAAATCCCTTCCAGCCCCCTCAGGAACCTTCAGCTCTTTATACAGAGCCACTCCAGGCAGCGCAGGGCTCGACCTTTGCGTAGAGACTGGCGTAATATTAACCCCTGATTCTCCCATTCTAGCTGTCTCTACCGGGGTGAAGGGTCCCTTGCCGGAGGGAACAATGGGACTTATTATAGGGAGAAGCTCTTCAGCAATGTCAGGTATATTAGTAATTCCAGGGGTAATTGATTCAGACTATACTGGGGTAATTCAAGTTATGATAAAACCTTCAACTAAAACTGTTACTTTGACAAAAGGTCAAAGAATTGCTCAGTTACTTCTTCTGCCTTATGTACAAACATCTAACCCAGTCCTCCAATCGTTCAGGGGACAGGCAGGATTTGGATCCTCAAACTGGGCTTTTTGGGTCCAAGAAATAAAAAATTCGCGACCCATGAAAATTATAAAAGTCAATGGCAAGGATATTAATGGATTAATTGACACTGGAGCGGATGTTAGCTGTATAGCAGGGAGAGACTGGCCTCAGGCTTGGCCCACTAAAATCACCCCCTCTAATCTTACGGGCCTCGGTCAGGCTACAAATGTTGCACAAAGCTCCATGATTTTGACTTGGTCCTGTGAAAACTTATCAGGACAATTCTGTCCATATGTGATTCCTTCCCTCCCTTTAACCTTATGGGGATGGGATGTCCTATCACAAATGAAAATCTCCTTGGTTACACAAGACGTGGAACCTCAAGCTTTGCAAACCTTGCCTGAGAAAAAGCATCAGGATTTTTTCTAGGGGCCACTGTAGAAGTCACCGCTGACCCAATTCATTGGAAATCAGCCAAACCAATCTGGGTCGAACAGTGGCCCATTTCTCAAATCAAACTGGAAGCCCTAGAACAGTTAGTTCAGGAACAACTTCAACTTGGACACATAGAGCCATCTAATAGCCCATGGAATTCACCTGTATTTGTTATTAAGAAAAAATCAGGCAAATGGAGACTTAAACAGGATCTGAGGAAAGTTAATGATACTATGGAAAATATGGGTTGCCTTCAACCGGGACTTCCCTCCCAGGTAGCAATTCCAAAAAATTTTGAGATCATTGTAATTGATTTAAAGGACTGCTTTTTTACTATTCCCCTAGCACCTCAGGATAGAGTCAGATTTGCATTCAGTGTCCCCTCAATCAACTTTAAAAAACCTCACTCTCGATTTCAGTGGGTTTGTCTTCCACAAGGCTCAAAGGCTAGTCCATACTTATGTCAAAAATTTGTAGATGCTGCCTTGAACCCCATAAGAGTGCAATTTCCAGATGCTTATATTCTCCATTATATGGATGACATCCTATTGTCCCACATTAATCGAGGTACATTACATGACATCATGACTAGCACTGTACAAGCTTTATCCAAATATGGCTTACAAATTGCACCTGAAAAAATTCAAACCGAATTCCCTATTCAGTACTTGGGACATTCCATTGGCAGATCAAACTTTATATCACACCACAATCTGCAGCTATGAGTAAATCACCTCAAAACTCTAAATGATTTTCAAAAGCTGCTTGGGGACATTAATTGGGTCCGTCCGTTCTTAAGAATTACAACAGCAGATCTGAAACCTTTGTTTGACATCTTAAAAGGTAATTCTTCACCCACTTCTCCCCGCAAACTGACAGAAGAAGGGGCCAAAGCCCTTGACTTAGTGCAACAAGCTATTAACAATCAGCAACTTTCCCGAATTGACTATACTTTACCTTGGTCATTAATAATCCTGCCCACAGAGCAATATCCTACAGGATGCCTTTGGCAGAATGCTCCTCTTCAATGGGTTTATTTACACAGTTCTACTCGAAAAGTCATTCCTTCATATACCATGTTAGTTACAGAACTAATTTTGAAAGGTAGAAGGAGAAGCAGGGAACTGTTTGGACAAGATCCATCAACTATAATCACCCCCTTTAACTCTTCTCAAGTTGAGAATTTGTTTATCTATTCCACAGCCTGGCAGATTGCCCTCATAAACTTCACAGGACAACTTCTCTTTCACATCCCCTCCAACCCCCTCTTACAATTCGTAAAGAGACAAATGATTATTTTTCCTTCCAGATCTTCTCCAGATCCCCTTCCTCCCCCTGCAGCTTTAGTTTTTACAGATGGGTCATCAAATGGCAAGGCTGCAATGGTCATAAATAATGAATCCTACGTACAGCAGACTTCAGAGAAATCAGCACAACGCACAGAGATAATGGCAGTAATATTTGTTTTTCAAAAGCTAACTAATATACCTTTTAATTTGTATTCAGATTCTCAGTATGTGGTTAAACTCTTTCCCAATATAGAGACTGCAACGCTACCTGCCTCTAACAGTTCTATCTTCCCCCTTTTGCAGAAATTACAAAATCTGATTCAAGCTCGCACTTCTTCCTTTTATATAGGATACGTCAGAGCTCATTCCTCCTTACCAGGGCCTATCAATGGAGGAAATCAACTGGCTGATTCTCTAACTAGAACTATTTTTACAGCTTTAGAAGACGCTCAGGCAAGCCATGCCATACACCACCAAAATGCTACTTCTCTTAGACATCAATTCCACATTACAAGGGAAGCAGCTAGAACCATTGTACGGAATTGCTCCCATTGCCCTATACATTTTCCCTCCCCTAGTTATGCCGTCAACCCCAGGGGATTGAAGCCAAACCACCTCTGGCAAATGGATGT
>NW_025391711.1:0-4189 GCF_016433145.1 Gracilinanus agilis | reverse complement strand
TAGATAGATAGATAGATAGATAGATAGATAGATAGATAGATAGATAGATAGATAGANNAAATGAACAGATAGATAGATAGATAGATAGATAGATAGATAGATAGATAGATAGACAGATAGATAAAATAGATTGATTGAATAATTGATAAAATTGCTAGATTGTAGATTAATAAAATAGGTAGGTAGAAAGATAGAAAGACAGATAGAATAGATACATACATACATACATATATACACAAATACATATATATATGAATGAAGAAATTGCACTAGATATCTTCTAATATTCTCAATTACTCTCATGTTCTCATATTCCAGAATCAAAGAATTTCAGAGTGGCAAAAGATTTCACAGACTATCTAACCCAATATATATCTAACTATGAATTCTTACTATAACATATTTATCTGGCGTAGCTAGGTGTTATAGTGGACAGAGTGTCAGATTTGATCTTCTCTCTCATTGTAACTGTGTTTTCTTCCATATTGGTGCCTGTGGTCTTGTCGTTGCCCATGTCTGGAACCAGTTCTCCCCTCTCTACTTCATCTGTGTCTTCCGAAGTGTTTTCTTCCTTTAGGTCAACAATCAGGAGATACCTATTTCCTTCTTGAAGCCTTTCCTGTCCCCTTCTCCTCTTAAGTAAAAGTGATCACTCCCCTTTCCCTTGATTTCCCATTAACTGTTATTTTTCCATTCCTTATATCATTTTTTGTCCATATCCTCTCATTAGACTCTATTCTTCTTTGAAATAATGATCTGTATTAGTTGCTGTGCCCTCAGCACATTGTACAGTGTCTTGAAACTTAGTGGCTCAACACTATCCTTATTCAATAAACATTTATTAAGTTGAATTACAGAGACAGAGATAGGAAGCAGTGGCAGAGATGGAGCTAAGGAGAATGAACACAGAGAAAATTTCCTGAATCTTACACACTCAGCTGTGATAGCTAAAATCCTAACTGGAGGATGTTGCAGATCACCTTATAGAAGCACATTTAAAGGAAAATATTCATTTTGTTCAGGATTAAAATTATTTTCAAAGACTGATTTATGGGTAACAAAATCAATTTACTGATTTGATTAGCATCATAGCCAATAGATTGACAGGTCAGAGTCCCTTTAAATAACCAAAAACCTGGAACATTCCTTAAGCAGATCTATAAGTAGAGTTTTAGAAGCTCATTATTCAGTCCTTCCTTCAAATATCCCAAGATGTCTCTAATTGGTAAATTGCTAACTAGAAGCTGGTGCATTAACCCTTTCTGAAATCAACAGGTAATGGTTGTCACCATAGGAAGAAAGAGAATCTTATCTCTCCTTTCTATTAAGAAAAACTGGTTAAAAGGAAAGATATTCACTGAGATTCTTAAGAACAAAGATAGTTCCTGAGGTCAAAGATTTTGATTTAGTAATTATCTCTAATGTAATGGATTAGGGCCTTTCTACTTCAGGATTCTAACATAAGAATAAATACAGTATATGAAAAATAAATTTTCATAGTTTAAGGCACGAATGTCCAACTCAAATAGAAAGAGGCTGTACATAACGCTTTTGGTGTGATCACAAATTGTCATAAAAACACATAGTAAAATTACCTATGTTCTTTTATACTTTTATTTATTTTGTAAATATTTCCCAATTACATTAAAAAATCTATCTTCCATCTTTGAATCAATACTGTATGTAGATTCCAAGGTAGAAGAGTGATAAGGGCTAGTGGGTTGTGACTTGCCTAGAATGACACAGCTAGGAAGTGTATACGGTCACATTTGAACCCAGATCTTTCTGACTCCAGGCCTGGCACTTTATCCACTAAGCCATCTAGCTGCCCCTCAATTACATTTTAATCTGGTTCAGGGGCACTCATTACTGATACGGGCAGCAAGAAGGCTGAAAGTTTGACATCTCTAGTGTGGAGGGCTCAACATAGAGACAAGCATCCCATAGATGGATGATTCCCAAAGTGGGTGCCACCCACCCCCTGGTGGGTGCTGCAGCAATCTGGGGGGGTTGGTGATGGTCACAGGTGCATTTGGGGGCTGTGAATAACTGTAAGGGGGTGGTGATAGTATAAAAGTAAGTAAGCTAAGTAATATTTTTCTAGAAAGGGGGCAGTAGGCCAAAAAAGTTTGGGAACCACTGCCATAGATGCCCATAGACTGCATGGGAAATCTTTTTTCCTAAGATTTATTTTTCATGTTGGTTGTCAAACCCTACCCCAAAAAGATGAAATTCTCAACCCCCATTGCCTAGCTCTTTATGATCTTCTGGCTTGGAACTAATACACACTATTGATTCTAAGATGGATGCTAAGGGTTAAAAAAAAAAGATGAAACTGATGCCTGGTCTGTTGCTTAAGTGATCTTCCTGTATATCAGAATATCAGATCTGGCCATGTAACTCCCCTACTGAAAAATACTCCAATGGTTCCCTTTTACCTCCAAGATTCATTATGAGATCATCTATTTGGCTTTAAAAGCCTTTTAGATCCCAGCACCTCCCCACCTTTCCAATCTTCTTTTCCTTGACTATAATCCTCATATTCTAAGATCAAGCAAACACTGGCCTTCTTGCCGTTCCTTGTATACAACACTACAACTCCTGACCGATGTTTTTTCCCATTGTTTGTGCCCTGGACCTGACATGCATTTCTCTTTAACTCCACCTCCCAGCTTCCCCAGCTTCCTTCAAAACTCAGCTTAAATGTCTACTTCTGCAAGACATCTTTTACCCTCTAACTCCACCATTTCATGGCTCCCCTATGGGATGACATCCCAATTTACGTGATATATGTCTTATACATACATGATTGATTCCATGTTGCCTCCCCCAGTATAATGTGAGCTTCTAAGAGACAGGAGGCAGGCTTTTGTCTTTCTTTGTAACCCCAGAACTTAGCGTAAGGCATGGAACATAGTAGGTGCTTAATAGATGTTTTTTGGTTGGCCAATATGCATAAATGAAAGGACATTCAGAGCCACATCTCACAATCTGGAAGACTAAATTGCCCACATGCTAGAGTATAGTTAGCCAACTAATCAATTAATCAGCTTGTATTGAACAACTGGATCAGAACTATGCTAGGCAGGGCAACTAGGTTAAGTACAATGAATAGAGCTCCAGGCCTGGAGTCAGGAGGTCCTGGCTTCAAATCTGACTTCAGATACCTCCTTGCTTTGTGACCCCGGGCAAGTCACTTTACCCTGATTGTCTAGCCCTTCCTCACCACTTTTTTTTTTTTTTAGATTTGATAGTAAGACAGAAGGTAAGAGTTTTTTTTAATTAAAAAAATAGCCTAAACCAGTCACTGAGGAATAAAAATACAAAGAATAAATGAATCCCAATTATCAAGGACCTCATATTCCATGATGTGGTGGCATAGTGGATAGAGCACTGAGTCTGGAGTTAGGAAGATCTAAGTTTAAATATAGCCTCAGATACTTACTATTTGTATTGTTCTAGCCAACTAATAACTTCTGTTTGATTCAATTTCTTCCTCTGTAAATGTGGACAAAAATAGCATCCACCTCACAGAAACATTGTGTACATCAAATGATATAATAATTTCAAAGTATATTGACATGTACATTCAGTATATGGCACGTAGTTAATATTATAAATATAATATAAATATAAATGTTTGCCATTATTATTACTCATGTAGCCAATAATATAGGATTCCCATTACAAAAAAACAAACAAACAAAAAACAACAACAACAAAAATTCCATAATGAAAGATTGGAAAGATGCTAAGGATGGAAGGGCAGGTAGTATAGTGGAAGTATAGAAAGGAAATTAGGAATATGTAGATAAAGTTTGATAAGATAAAGACATTTGTAAGGCTGCCTCTGAGGCTGAAGGATGTCTGAGACAAGGAAGAAATTTTTCACAAAGCTTGGAATTTGGAAGGAGGAAGGGCAGGTAGAATTCTGAGGCAGTGAGGCTCTGACTTTTGTGGAGACTAGCTAGCACTGCTCGCTGGATCTCTCTCTGACCATAGCTTTGCCTGTGACAGGAAAGAAAGAAAGAAAACTCCTGAAACATCTTGAGGGTTGTTCAACTTTCCTCACTGTGAGAAACATCCAGAAGAAGACTTGTTAGACCTGCTACTGTGAAAACTGTCTTGTGAAAGGAGAAAGACCAGAAGACCAGCTTGCCTGGGCTCTGAGGCTCACCTCAGAGCCACA
>NW_025391710.1:0-7469 GCF_016433145.1 Gracilinanus agilis | reverse complement strand
AACCCCCATTACCTAACCCTTACCACTCTTCTGCCTTAGAACCAATATATAATAGTATTGATTCTAAGACAGAAGGTAAGGGTTAAGAAAGAAAGGAAGGAAAAAAGAAAGGAGGAAGGAAGGAAGGAAGGAAGGAAGGAAGGAAGGAAGAGCTGAGTGAGGGAGGAGGGAGGGAGAGAGAGAAGAAAGAAGGAAACAAACAAACAAGGAAGGAAGGAACAAGGTAGCAGAAAGGATAAAAAACCAGGACCTGACAATGTGTTGTTTATAAGAAACACTGAAATAAGAGGCACACATAGTGTGGAGGGAGGGGCTAGAGCAGAATATACTGTACTTCAACTGATCCAGAGAAGGCAGAGGTGATAGTCCTGATCTCTGACAGAGTTGGGGCTAAAATAGACATAACTGGAAGGAATGAGCAGGATAACTATATTATTTTGGATGTGGGGGATTACTATAGACAAGGAAGCATTATTAATGTTGAACGTGTATGCACCAAATGTTTTAGCACCCAGATTTTTAAAGGAAAAACTAAATGAGATACAGATGGAAGTAGATAACAAAATAATAATAGCAGCAGACTTTTTCTCCTCTTAGAACTAGATTCAGATTATTTTTAATATCATACAATGTTATTTGGAAAATCTTTGATCAAATTTTTCCCCACTTATAAAGACCTTTTTGCACACTAATAGTGTAATCTAACAGGTATGTTTAGCTATTCTATCCCACTTGTAAACTTTACATCAGAACAAATTATCCATATCATTAATAAACATTAAACTTCAGAGATTGATCAAAGAGATCCTTGGACCACTATATAAGATACCTAATTCAAAGCTGATATCCAACCAAGATCAACTACTCTGGGATTTCACCAGTTTTGAGGTCACCCAGCTCTGTTAATAATCTAGCTCATAGCCTCTTGTATTTTCTACAGACAGAATCCAAAAGAGTTTGTCAAATGCTTTGAGAGCTTTCTGAATTTCAGTTCATTTTAGCTTTCTGGGAGTTCTTAAGACATAACTACATTAACTCCTTTAATGTCACAATGAACTGGAGCACCCAAGCAACCTTATTTGTTTGATCATTCATCTTTTCTCTTCTGATAGACTTAGCATCTACAGGATTGGAGGGTTGGGGTGGGGGAGGCAGGGAGTAAACCAAAGTTAATTCTAATGGAAACTTTCTAAATCAATCTTGAATCCTAGAAAGAAAATCTAGCCTCTTACATCAATTATCCAGTAAGTCCTGCTTTGTGCAGAGGATAATTCATGGAGACACAGTCCTATAGCTAGACTGATGAATAATGAAAAAGGTTTGCATTCTTAAGGACTCGTTAACAAGATGTAAGCCACCAATCTGATCCCGCTGGTCCAATTTGTTTAAAACAGAATTATAAACTAGATTTATTTAGTTATTGGAGTAGATGTGTTAGACAGAGATCTGACTGAGATGATACTTTTGTACCATCAGGTAATTCACATCATCTAGTAGAAGGAATCTGAAGAAATCTAGAAAAATCATAAAACCAAAAACATCACAGCTCCAAAACAGTAAGGGACCTCAGAGACTATCACATGTAAAGTTTTTATTTACAGGGAATTAGACCGAGAAATAGAAAAGTGAACTAACTTAGAACCATAGAATCAAAGCTCTAGAAGAGGAAAGGGTCTTAGAGAGGCTGTGTCAAGTCCAAAGCTTTTATTTTACAGAGGAAGAAAGAGAGGCTCAAGAGATTAGACATCTCCCTCAAGGTCATATAGACAGCACTGAATCAAGTCAGGATTCAACTTCAGGTCCTTGCACTCTAAGTTCCATAACCTTTTCCCTGGACTATTGTGTTATACTTGGAAGACCTATAGGAAAAAAATGTAAGTGGGAAATGAGGGATCAAAAGAATGGACTAAATTTGAATTGTTATGATTGGAGGGAAAATATGTGAGAATTAATGAAGAACCAGGATAAGGAAAACATGTTTTCCTTCTTTCCCTCCATCCTTCCTTCTTTCCTTTCTTGCTTCCTTGCTTCCTTTCTTTTTTTCTTTCCTTTCTTCTTTCCTTTTTTCCCTTCTGTTCTATTATAAGTGTTTTATAAAGAAATAGTAGTGATATAAAAGCATAAATATCAATAAAAAAGATATGATAGAAAAAAATAGGTAGAAAATGCTAGGTTGTGAGCCATCATGGTGGGATAAGGTATTGACTTTAATGGATTTTTTTTCATGGATTTAATATATAATAACATGAAAATCTGCTGGATTATGAAAAACTATTCGCTGGAAAGCCAGACACCAAGAAAATTAAAGAAAATTTCCTGGGTCGAATAAGGGAAATGATTCTATTTTCCAAGCCGTTCTATTTGAAATTGTTATTTTAGTGGGGGAAAAGACCTTATCCAAACACTTCAGTTTTAGAGGTGAAGAATTTAAAGTTCAGAGTGGCAAAGTGTCTTGCTTGAATTAGCCAGCTAGTTAGTAGAAGGATTGAGGCCTGAAAATAATCTTAACTTTCAGGCCAGCGCTCTTTCCAGTACTACATAATGGTAGCAATTCATTTCTAGAAAGAATAAAAACAAAACAACAACAAAAAAACAATATTTAGATCTATTCTAAGAATTCCTGCTGAAAATTTGTAAAGTAAGGTAAGGGGCATGAGGAGTACAAGATATAAGTTGGCCCCTCTCAGCTACATTTCAAATTCTGATTTTGATCCTTACTAGTTTTGTGACCTTGGGCGAGTCCCTTAACTAATCTCCTTGAAAACCAGCTTCATAGATACAAGTCATAGAGCTTTTCAGAGACCATATAATCCAAATTCTCATTTTATAAATGAGGAAACTGAGACCCAGTAAGACTAAGCGATTTGTCTAAGTCACATTTGAGAAGGAAAATTGGAAACCAGGGCCTTTAACTCCAGAATCTGTATTCTTTTCAATATGTCGCTGGCTTATCCATAAACTAAGGTTAGAATAGATGACCTCTGGGGTCCCTTCTAGCTTGAGATCTACGATCTTATCGTCTGAATGTTTTCAACCTGTCCATGGGAGGTTCTGACTTGAAAAAAATAAGCTGTCTTGGTGAAATGACTCATATTGTAGTTTTAGGGGTGTCATCCTTGTCTAGGATGAAAACAAAATGGGAGAGAAAGAAAGCTACAAGAAAGCTTTACTGAAATAAAGTAAAAGCTTACACGACCATTAGAGAGATAATAGATTGGCCAAGGAGCATCTTAGCTAGTTGATGTATGAAAAGACTTTGGGAGAGAGGTCAAGGATTATGACTTATAACTCCCAATTAAACATCCCTTCATAAAGCTGACTGGTGAAAACATGTTAAGTGTCAGAGAGGATCTGGAACAGGAAGCATCAAAGGTAGAACAATTTCTGTTTTGGCAAAAGGGGAAGAAAAAATAAATAAAAATTATTATTTCAAAGCAGAGGCAAATATTCCAGAAAAACCAGCCAAATGAGATCAATTCAAGAACTGACATTACACCTCGGGGCAGGGGATGAAGGGAATGGAGAGAAGGGAAGTGGTAAGTTTTTTATAAAAGAATGGAGTGGAGGGAAATATAGGTGGCTAGACTTAAGAGAAGGGAGGTCCAGGTTTCAAATCTGAATCTAAACACTTCATATCTGTATGACCCTGGGCAAGTCACTTAATCTCCATTACCTACCCTTTACCATTCTTCTGCCTTGAAATTAATACTTAGTATTGATTCTAAGATGGAGGGTACCAAGACCTCTTACCACTATTATGTCTTGGGACCAATACATAGCATTGATTCTTAGATGGAAGGTAAGGGATTTAAAAAAGGGACAATCGAGAAAACTATCTAAACTGGAACATAAAGACAGCACTGACTCTACTGATGATAAAATTAAAACTAAAAAAGTTGTACATTAGTTTCAAGATGCCAGCCACCAGATTCTGGCTCTTTTAATATGGGGGAGAAATTGTTTTCAAGCTAAAGATAGTAAATTTTTCATCTAAGAATAAATGACTTGGAAGCTCTCTATTAATCAAATAAGAATGATTAAGGAAAATTCACTAGTATCTAAAAAAAGAAAATCCAGACAGGAATTAAGTAATTATATCAGCCATCTTATTGAGGCAGTAAAGTGCAATGAAGTCAGGAAGCTCTACCTATAGTCCTTTCCAGCTGTTTTACTGCTACTGGCCTCCATGAGTCTCAGTTCTATCTTCTTGAAAAGGGAGATAATTAATAATGTAGTACAAAACTGAAGGCTATGAAAGTAGAATGACCAACCTGGCCCTCAAAGAAAAAGTAAGAAAATGGTCTTCCCTTTCTTCTTTAAAGAAGTGGGGGACTAGAGATATGGAACACAAAATCAATTAATATTATGTTAATTATTTTATTCTCTGTTTTTTATTCTTTGTTACAAGGGATTGATTTTTGAGTATCCTTGAAGCAGAATTTTAAATAGAAATAAGGTGATGTGAAAACAAAACTTTCCAAAAAAATAAAATATTTGCAGCAAATGAAGTAATGCACATTTATACATGTCAGTTATCATTATTAATAATGATAAGAATAATCTGAGAACTAGATGAGTGACAAGTGGTATAGGCAAAATTTATATAACACAATAGGCTTCTCTCCTTTAAGAGGAAAGGTAGGGGACTATGTGTCTAGAATACTGTATATGCTTTCAGACTTAGAATATGTGTCATTCAGTTTTTCTCACTGGTTCTTTGTTATAAGGGAAGAACATACTGAAACATCAAACGATATAAAAACAAAATGCATTCATAATACACATCACCCATTAGAAAACTCATGAAATAATCACCACCTTCAAAAATGGGACTTGTAGGGCATCCTCAAAACACCTAAACTGGCCATCTTGCCTCTTCTTTTCTATCAAATTCAGTTCTCCGCCTCTGAGCCTTCTCAAAGTCTGTCACCACCACCTCTGCCATTTACCCCATCTTGGTACCTCCAGCACCCTTTAAGATTCACCTAAGAAAAACATTCTTCAAGAGGACATTCTGAATTGCCTCATTTCTTAGAGTCTCAGGTTCTAAAACCACTTAGCATTTATTCATTCATTCATTTCTGTATTCATTCATTCATTCATTCATTCATTCATTCATTTTCACATAGCTGGTCCTGATTTATCTGTGAACATTGTTTATTCTCAATAGAATGTAAGCTTGTTGAGGGTAGGAACTGCTCCACTTTAATTTAATTTTTTTTTAAATTTCTAATGCCTTACAGAGTGAATGCCTATTGAACACACACACACTGCTCACATGAAATGAGATTTCTTTAGTGTAGGAAATTCCCAATGAGGAAAATCCCTTCACCAAAGCAGATAGCCCCTTCAACTCATAGTCTTAGAGAGTTGGCAGGGAAAAGGTAAGTGACTTTTGCCAGCACCATCAAACAACCTGACTGTGAAAGAGATCTGATTAGGATCTGGGTGTTCCTGGCATCAAAAACAATTCTCTATTCGCTGAGCCATCATGTCCCTCTCTTGGCTTTAGTAGATATTTAACAAATGTTTAATCTCTATCTCTTAAAACAGGGTCTGGAATATAGAGGATGCCTGATAAATTTCTATTTATTTGACTTGATAATTGTCCCATTAGACATTAGGCTCTTTAACTAAATGACTAACATCTGGAAAGATTAAACTCAATTTTAAAATTCTAGATCAGTGATTCCCAAAGTGGGCACTACCGCCCCCTGGTGGGTGCTGCAGCAATCCAGGAAGGAGGTGATGACCACAGGTGCATTTATCTTTCCTATTAATTGCTATTAAAATTTAAAAAAAAATTAATTTCCAGGGGGCTAAGTAATATTTTTTTTCTGGAAAGGGGGTAGGAGGCCAAAAAAGTTTGGGAACAACTGTATAGTAGTTGGCTATCCATTCCAGCTCTCCAACCTATTGAGGTCTCCTGTTTAACAATTGGGATTCTGATGTAATCACAATTCCTTAATATTCAAGTACTTCATTGCAATTCTCACCTTAGGCTCACTATGTATGAAGTGTGACTTTAAAGTAATGTGACTCATTCTTTTTTAAACAAACATTCCCACACATAGACTTCTAAATGACTATTTTCCTCTTCTTAGCAGACACATTTTGAGACTACACTTATTCTTATGGGATTTCCAGACCTCTGAACATTCTCGGATTGTCTCTTCTAAAACTGTCATCAGGGACTGGGCATCATTCTTTAGAATTCCTTCAGGGAAGGTAGATATCCATCCATTCTAGGATGCCACAGGGGAATGACAAGGGCAGATCTGTTGTGCTAAGGAAAGTTATTCAAATAAGAATGGACAGATCAGAGAGTGAAGGATCTGGAAGCGTGAAATCTAATGAGGAAGACATTGTGTTAGGACAGGTGATAGATAATGAAGGCCTGAACTGGACTGAGGGAATGTGGCACCCTATCTGAGAGTTCTTCCTGAGGTGGAAATGACAAGTCTTGGCTCAGATAAGGCATGGTCCCTGCCTCCATGGAAACCAACACAATGATCCTCGCTTCCTATAATTACACGTTGAGTATTTCAAAGAGTTATGAGGTCCAGAACAACCTGAGTTCTGAGAGTAGAGATCATTGGAGTGCAGGGAAGACCTCTCCACCCCTTCAGAGCTGTCTGTCAGGGCTATTCATTAAAAGGAAGCCTGGAAATGGTTTAAGTAAAAGCCACATTCCTTGCCATCACCTCCCAAGGTGACTATTTTGAAAGCTATCCCTCATTTGTATGTATGCATTTGGACCTATCAGTTAAAATGATCACTTTCATTACTTTATCATCACAGCTCAGTTGAGATCAGGGCTGAAGGCAGACAAAATTATGAAAGAGGTAGTTTGTCTTCACACCCCCATCTCACCTCCCATGGTCCTCCTTCCTCTTACAGAACCCCCTCCCATCCCTGCCAGGATTTCAGTGCCCTGAGGATGCCAAAGCCCTTTCTTCCCAGTTAAGAAACCCACTGAAAAAAAACATATCATGGACCCAAACCTCTACTGATGTCCTTAAAATTACAACTTAGGAAACAGAATTGGCTTCCTTTCTATGAACTTCAATCCAGGGGAAACCACTGTCAAAACCACTAGCCATTCTTTATTAAGTATTATTCTCCTCCATAACCATCTGTCCAGTCTTATTGGTCTACTGGCTTTCCCTTATAATTACAATGTCTATTCTCTCTCTCTCCCTATCCCTCTCCCTCTCCTCCATCTCCCTCTCCCTCTCTCCCTGTCCCTGTCCCTGTCCCTCTCTCCCTCTCCTCTCACCCTCTTCCTCTTTTCCTCTCCCCTCCCTCTCTCCATATCTCCCTCTCCCTCTCCCCCTCTCTCCCTCTTACTTTCTCCTCTCTCCCCTCTGCCTCTCTCCCTCTCCAGCCTCCTCTCCTTCCATCCCTTTCCCTCACTCCCTATCTCCCTGTCCCTGTCCCTGTCCCTCTCTCCCTCTCCTCTCACCCTC
>NW_025391709.1:0-4535 GCF_016433145.1 Gracilinanus agilis | reverse complement strand
GGAGGTCTCTCCAGTTCGCCTGGACCTCCTCCAGTTTATTATTACTTTTAGCACAATGGTATTCCATCACCCACATATACCACAGTTTGTTCAGCCATTCCCCAATTGAAGGACATACCTTCCTTTTCCAATTTGTTGCCACCACAAAAAGCGCAGCAATAAATATTTTCGTACAAGTCTGTTTCTCTATGATCTCTTTGGGGTACAAACCCAACAATGGTATGGCTGGATCAAAGGGTAGGCATTCTTTTATAGCCCTTTGAGCATGATTCCAAATTGCCAGCCAGAATGGCTGGATCAGTTCACAGCTCCACCAGCAATGCATTAATGTCCCAATTTTGCCACATCCCCTCCAACATTCATTACTCTCCCCTTCTTTCATTTTAGGCAATCTGCTAGGTATGAGGTGGTACCTCAGAGTTGTTTTGATTTGCATTTCTCTAATTATTAGAGATTTGGAACACTTTCTCATGTGCTTATTGATACTTTTGATTTCTTTACCTGAAAATTGTCTATTCATGTCTCTTGCCCATTTATCAATTGGGGAATGGCTTGATTTTTTATACAATTACTTTAACTCCTTGTATATTTGAGTAATTAGACCCCTGTCAGAGTTTTTTGTTATAAAGATTTTTTCCCAATTTGTTGCTTCCCTCCTGATTTTGACTACATTGTTTTTGTTTGTACAAAAGCTTTTTAGTTTAATATAATCAAAACTATTTAATTTACATTTTGTAATTTTCTTTAACTCTTGCTTGATTTTAAAGTCTTTCCTTTCCCAGAGATCTGACAAGTATACTATTCTGTGTTCACTTAACTTGTTTATAGTTTCCCTCTTTATATTCAAGTCGTTCACCCATTCTGAATTTATCTTGGTGTAGGGTGTGAGATGTTGATCTAGACTTAATCTCTCCCATATTGTTTTCCAAATTTCCCAGCAGTTTTTGTCAAATAGTGGATTCATGTCCCAAAAGTTGGGCTCTTTGGGTTTATCATACACTGTCTTGCTGATGTCATTTACCCCAAGTCTATTCCATTGATCCTCCTCTCTGTCTCTTAGCCAGTACCATATTGTTTTGATGACTGCTGCTTTATAGTACACTTTAATATCTAGTACTACTAGGCCCCTTCCTTCACACTTTTTTTCATTATTTCCCTTGATAATCTTGATCTTTTGTTATTCCAAATGAAATTTGTTATAGTTTTTCTAATTCAGTAAATAAGTTTTTGGGTAGCTTGATAGGTATGGCTCTAAATAGGTAAATTAATTTGGGTAGAACTGTCATTTTTATTATGTTAGCTCGACCTACCCATGAGCAATCAATGGCTTTCCAATTGTTTAGATCCAGTTTTATTTGTTTGCAAAGTGTTTTGTAGTTGTTTTCATATAATTGCTGTGTTTGTTTTGGTAGATAGATTCCTAAGTATTTTATATTGCCTAGGGTGATTTTAAATGGTGTTTCTCTTTCTACTTCTTGCTGCTCTAGTGTGTTGGAAATGTATAGAAATGCTGATGATTTATATGCATTTAATTTGTATCCTTCAACTTTGCTAAAGTTGTTGATTATTTCGACAAGCTTCTTAGTTGATTCTCTAGGATTTTTTAAGTACACCATCATATCATCTGCAAAGAGTGATAACTTAGTCTCCTCCTTGCCTATTTTGATACCTTCAATTTCTTTTTCTTCTGTAATTGCTACTGCTAGTGTTTCTAGTACTATGTTGAATAATAGAGGTGATAATGGGCATCCTTGTTTTACTCCTGATCTTATTGGGAAGGCTTTTAATTTATCCCCATTGCATATGATGTTTGTTGATGGTTTTAGGTATATACCGTTTATTATTTTTAGGAAAGGTCCTTCTATTCCTATACTTTTCAGTGTTTTCAATAGGAATGGATGCTGTATTTTATCAAAGGCTTTTTCAGCATCTATTGAGTTGATCATGTGATTTTTGTTTGTTAGACTATTGATATGGTCAATTATATGGATGGTTTTCCTAATGTTGAACCAACCTTGCATTCCTGGTATAAATCCCACCTGATCATGGTGGATGATCTTCTTAATTACTTGCTGGAGTGGCTTTGCTAGTATTCTATTTAAGATTTTTGCATCTATGTTCATTAGGGAGATTGGTCTGTAGTTTTCTTTCTCTGTTTTTGATCTCCCTGGCTTTGGAATCAGTACCATATTTGTATCGTAAAAGGAATTTGGTAGGACTCCTTCTTTGCTTATCATATCAAATAATTTGTATAGTATTGGGATTAGTTGCTCTTTGAATGTCTGATAGAATTCACTTGTGAATCCATCAGGCCCTGGCGATTTTTTCTTAGGGAGTTCTTTGATGGCTTGTTCAATTTCTTTTTCTGATATGGAATTATTTAGGTATTCTATTTCTTCTGCTGTTAATCTAGGCAGTTTATATTTTTGTAAATATTCGTCCATATATCCTAAATTGTTATATTTATTGTCATTTAATTGGGCAAAATTGTTTTTAATGATTGCCTTGATTTCCCCTTCATTAGAGGTGAGATCTCCCTTTTCATCTTTGATACTATCAATTTTTTTTCTTCTTTCCTTTTTTTATTAGATTGACCAGTACTTTGTCTATTTTTTCAAAGTACCAGGTTCTAGTCTGATTTATTAATTCAATAGTTCTTTGACTTTCGATTTTATTAATTTCTCCCTTGATTTTTAGTATTTCTAATTTAGTTTCCATCTGGGGGTTTTTAATTTGCTCGCTTTCTAATTTTTTGAGTTGCATGCCCAATTCATTAATCTCTGCCCTCCTTAATTTGTTAATATATGCACTCAAGGATATAAATTTCCCCCTGAGTACTGCCTTGGCCACATCCCACAGAGTTTGGTAGGATGTCTCATCATGGTCATTTTCTCAATGAAAGTGTTGATTGTTTTTATGATTCCTTCTTTGACAAATTGGTTTTGGAGACTCATTATTTAATTTCCAATTGGTTTTTTATTTTCCTGTCCAGGTGCCCTCACTAATTATTATTTTTATTCCATTATCATCTGAGAATGTTACATTTATTATTTCTGCTCTTTTTCATTTGTTTGCAATGATTCTATGCTTATAACATGGTAAATCTTTGTGAATGTGCCATGTGCAGCTGAGAAGAAGGTGTATTCCTTTTTATCCCCATTTATTTTTCTCCACATATCAATTAAATCTAATTTTTCTAGGACTTCATTCACCTCTCTTACCTCTTTCTTATTTATTTTTTGATTTGATTTATCTAGATCTGACAGAGGAATATTTAGATCTCCCACTAGTATGGTTCTACTATCTGTTTCCTTCTTGAGCTCTGCCAGTTTCTCCTTTATGAATTTGGGTGCTATGCCACTTGGTGCATATATATTGAGCGTGTTATTTCCTCATTGTTTATACTGCCTTTAATCAGGATGTAATGACCTTCCCTGTCTTTTTTAATCATATCTATTTTTACTTTGGATTTGTCAGAAATCATAATAGCCACTCCTGCCTTCTTTTTCTCATTTGATGCCCAAAAGATTTTGCTCAAGGCCTGAACCTTAAACTTGTGTATGTCCACCCACCTCATATGTGTTTCTTGTAGACAACATATGGTAGGATTTTGGTTTCTAATCCACTCTGCTGTTTGCTTCTGTTTTATGAGCGAGTTCATCCCATTCACATTCAGAGTTATAATCCCCATTTGTGTATTTGCTGACATTTTAGTATCCTCCCCTATTCATACCCCCTTTTTCTTATACTATTTCTTTTTAAACCAGTGGTTTGCTATTGAGCTGCTATCACTTATCCCCTCCCTTGATTAACTTCCCTTTCTACCACCTCCCTTATTTTTCCCCCTCTTTTTGTTTTTAAGGGCCTTATGAATTCCCTCCCCCTTCACTCCTCCCTTTTTTTGACCTCCCCACTCCCCTGCTCCCCTTGGTTTATCCCTTCTAACTTTCTCAGAAGGGTTAGATAAGAGTTTTATGTCCCAATGGATAGTATAGCTACTCTTCCCTCTCCGGGTTGATTACACTGAGAGTAAAGTTTGATTATTACCTCTTAATGGTCTCTTCCTCTCCTTCTTATAATAGTATTTATCCCCTCTCCTTCCCATGCCCTCTTTGTGTGTAATAGAATATTCTATTTTTCTTATTCACTCAAGTTTCTCTTGCTGTCCCCTGCTATTCACCCCCTCTTTCCCATCCCCCATGTCATCTTAGATTATTTAGTGTTCCACCCTCACCCTGTGAATTATTCTTCTGATTACTATAATAGTGAATACTATAATAGTGAATAGAGTTCACTACAGAGAATTATACATAACATTTCTCTACATAGGAATACAGATAATTAGATTTCACTGAGGCCCTTAAAAAGGCAAATTTAAAAATTATAAGTTTTCTTTCTTTCCCCTCTGTATCTTATTTACCTTTTCAGGTTTCTCTTGGTTTTTGTGGTTGGATATCAAACTTTCCATTTAGCCCTGGTCTTTTCTGTGCAAATACCTGGAATTCTTCAATTTTGTTGAATGCCCATACTTTCCC
>NW_025391708.1:0-5304 GCF_016433145.1 Gracilinanus agilis | reverse complement strand
GTCTCTTCCCCCGCGTATATGCGTGTGTAGCTTAATAAAGCTCTACTCTCTGTGTATTTTGCATTGTCTGTCTTGTTTCCTTTGGCTCACCCAAAAAAGGACCCTAACATATGGGGGCTCGTCCTCTTGGGAATATGCCCTAGGAACAGCAGACAGAGAGTGGAAGCCACCCTGAGTGAGCCTGGGAACTCGATTGGCTGAAATTCCGGAACCAGTATCTAGAGGTGAGGATTACCTGTGTGACTGGATGTGTGTCTGCTGAGTGACTGAGTGCCTTGATGGCAAGGAAAAACAGCCCACGCTGTGCATATGGGTAGCAGGACGTCCGCCTGGCCAGGGATTATACGGCCCGCCTATGCCTACGCACCATGGTCCATCTCTGGCAAGAGGTGAATACCTAACCGAGAGGGGGTGGTTGATGTTGGCTGTTTTCCTTGACCTGTTTCTGAGTCAGGACCCAAAATTATCATGTCTCTGTTTCTCTGAGAGGAAAACGGCTGAGAAATCGGGGAAGCGAGTGCCTATACCTTTTCCCTACCCCTCCTCTCTCTCCCCTCCTCCCTTTCCCCCCTTCCTGCTCAGGTTTGGTTCTGGCCAAATTTAGCTGTGTCACGGGTTTGAGTCTCGTGAATCACGAGTTGCTTCCTTTGCTCCCTGGCTGAAGGGTCTTGGGGGTAAAAAGATTCCAGTCCTTTAGAGTTGCCCCACCTGCCTACCGGGAGTGTGCAGGAGTTTTTCTGCGGGTGGAAGCCTCGTGAGACTACAGGTTCGAGTCCTGTGGTGCGCAGGATCGAATCCTGCGGGCGGAAAAGTGCTGAAACCGCGAAGTAGAAAGAGGTTCGAGTCCTCTGGAGAATTGTGGGTTTGTAAGATTAGACACCGAGGGCTGACTGAGGGACACCTTACTCAGTCCTGGGTGGATGAGGGACCTCTGGCCTGGCTGGCCCTGGCCTTTTGGGGCTCCCAGTTCCCTTCAGAAGGCTCAACAGGAGGTTGCTCCCCATAGAATTTTTTTTGACACTACTTGGTCTCTTATCTTTCTTTCCTCTGTCATTCTTCTCTCCCTCCCCCATGGCTCAAGCCTTACACCAACTCAGCTAGAGTCCTTGCCCTTGCCCTAGACAAAGCAGCCTGTGACCCATCTGAAAGCAAGGGACAGCCCAACCCCTCAGCACCACCAGTCCTCCCAGCCCTGGAGGAATCTTTGCTGGACCTTTCCTTATCTCTCCCTTACAACCCCCCAGCTCCCATATACTCTCCCCCACAGGGGAAGCCCAGGCAGCACTTCCTGCCCAGGCAGTTCGCCCTGTTTTATCTTCACCTCCCCCAGCCCATCGGACAAGGGGCTGCAGCCCTCTTGCTCCCAAAATGAGCCAGTTCCCTTCCTCCTCAGTGGCCCTCCCTGTCCGGACTGTGGGACCCATGGTCCCCGGTGGGCTAATGGTTCATCAATACTGGCCATTCACCTCCTCTGATTTATATAATTGGAAACATCAAAATCCCCCTTTCTCAGGAGAGTTAGGGGACAAGGAAGTCAGTTCAGCCAATCAGATGGCTGATTGCTGTACCTAAGTACCCTCAATTGAAGGGGACAGTGTGCTGCAACTGTTTTAATGAGCTTTCTCACAGCAAACATTTCTTTTTTAACCATGGGTCCTAAAGAACTGATTTTTTTCCTTTTAAAGCATGCTTGTCATAAGGTTGTATGTTTTTGTTTATTGTTGTCTTTGCCACAGTCTTGTCTCTATGTATTTTTAAATTGGACATTACAAAAAGAGGGGGAGTTGAAAGATTGAACTTCCCACAGTCAGAGATCCTCAGCAGAGGACAAGAGCAAATATCTGTTCAATGATTTTTCCTCTTTCTCCCTTTGGATAGGCCCCCAAAGGAGTGAAAAAGAGAAAGATTCAGAGCAGAAAAGGAAGATTTTACTCCACAATTGGAAGCATTTTTACTTAAGATTTGACTTTAATGGTTGGGGATGGCTAATAATGTTGATATGGTACAATGTAATTTTATTTTTGTGGTAACTGTTGTCAGTCAAATGTGAAATATTTATTGAACACAAAAAATCATGGTTAGAAGTTTGTTAAGCCTTGGTTTTTACTTTGTAAATGTAAAAGTTATTCAGATAAAGTTGAATGTTATTATTGAGAACTTATTCTAGAATTTAAACTTGGGATTTTTCAAAATGAGATGTTCTTTTAATGTATGTGCTGTCAGAACTAACAACAAGTAATCATATGACACACAAGAAGTTTTTAAAGTGGTTAATCTATTCATGGGTTTTAATAATACAAGTACTAAAATTTGGAAAAGGTAGAATTTCTAAATAGTGTTATATTTGACTAGGGTCGTATGAACTGTTTTTAGGAAATTGTTATCTAGATATTAACATGTATTTAGACTCAAATTGCTAGAAAGTAATGATGAATGAATACAAAATATGTATGCATTTGGACTATAAAGAGAATTAAGTTTTTCTACCTCAATAGGTTAAGGTTGTATGATGTGCAAACTGTATGAAATTGACAAGAGAAAATTTGACCAGCCCAGGAAGCTAATAGGATTACATGCAATTAAATATAGTACCTTTCCTCTTTTTACAATAATGGTAAAGGAGGAGAAACCAGAGGAAATAAGAGTAATTGATAAAGAAATAATAGGTGTGAATTCTAGAACAAATGGTAAATCAGAATAATATTGATGGAATTCAATCAGTTATGCAGCAATGCTTTGAGGTAAAAAGAAACTAAACTGGAGGTTCTATCCTGTTTTAAACAGAGGTTTAAAAGGAATAAGAGCAAATACTTTGAAATTCAGTTGTTTACATACTGAAAGGTTACTAAAGGACTTAAAGTTGTTTGGGAGTTGTGGAATTCAAACTAAAGTTTGTTGAAAATAATTTATTATGAAGATTTTGGTACTTGCTAAATTTTAAATTGCAAGTGATCTCACTTGGTAAAGAGAGATAAGAGACAAGGTTGTTAAGTCATAAAAACCTAAATTAAGCTATTTAACTCTTCCTTGCAAACAGGAAGGAAAAGAGAGAAATACTTTTAATTGTTCCACTTTGATATTTAGGAACTGATATAGCAGCACAGTACATAAGTAAGATCTTAAAGAGTTTAAAGATGAGTATATTTTAATTGTATACTTCAAAGGGTTTAAGGAGATGTTCAAGCAAGTAAAAGTTGATAGAAAAGTCATGGATATTTTGTAAAATAGTTTTTGTTTTTTTTGGCAGTACAGTTGTTATAAGGGTGCAAATGGTGAACCCCTGGGTTTGGGAAGGAGGCCCTTCTCAGGGATGAGAGAACTCCAAGCTTAGCTTAAAAGTATCTCTTTCAAAGAGTGTGGACATGACTCCTTGCACTCAGGCATTTAGTGAGTGAGGGGTCAGTCTGAGATCCTCTGGGCTTAGGCTATCAAGATGTGGCCAGAGTTGTATCTCTTTTGTTACAGGTGAAAGGGAGTTTCCCTGTTCACAGCCTGTCTGAGTTAAGGGGAGGTTCCTTATTCACAGCTTGCCTGAGTTAAGGGTGCAGGATCCCTGACATCTCAGCACAATGCCTAGGTTAGTCTCAAGAAGACTGTTTTCCTCCTTGTTTATCTTTCCGTCATAAGCGGGTTAAAAATATATAATAGGTTTAAGTGTTTAAATTGATTAAAAATGTTTTTTTGGGTTTAAAATGATCATAAATGGTTTTTTATCTCAATGTGTTAAAATTGATTAACTTTATTATTATATTTGACTCACTGGTCTTGAAGATAGATAAGCAGCCTGCTTGTTAAAAGGCTTGCTTTAAGGCTTATAGTGTTTAAAAGGTTTCAAATCTTGTAATTGAAAATAGACCCTGTAATACTACATGCTTTGTGATATTCCTCTAAATGTGACTTTTATGTAAATTGTTGCTAAACATGTGCTTTAAGTATTGTTTGAATGTAAGCAAAAGCTTATTGTAAACCTGACTGTACCATCGGTTTTGTTCAATACTTAGTGGTTACCTCAGTTTACCAATTTGTACTATGAACTGAATCTTATAATGAGCACAATGCTAAAGGTATTGTGTCTCAATTCTTGGGAGTTATTGATTAACATTTGAAGGGATACCAAGTGGTATGTTTATTTTTGTGATGGTAACAGAGAGCTAAAGAAAGTGAAGAGGTATTAAATGTCCTGAGTATGCAGATTTGTGACAGGTAAATGGAAGTTGTGTTCTGCCTTTTAAGCAGAGGGTTTGAGGGGAAGAGAAAGAGAGGAGGAGAGATGGAAGAGAACAGATATGGAGGTGAAAGACAATAAATAGATGTTCTATTCTTATAATTGGATCCTTGATCTAGGGATAATTTCTAAAATTAGTGTATATGGTGTTGGGAAAAATCACAAATGATTCTGGAACTCTCTTGAAAAGTTATACTGAAGAGATTCCTGTATGGCTTGTCTTAGTCTTTCAGATGGCCCAGGTACAGGAGATGATACAGCCCTGATTTATATTTACTGTGGGGCTACTCAATCCAGCACTCCTGTTCCTTAATTCAGGTTTTGTGACTAGAGTGTGATATATTAGTTATTGCCAAAATATGTAAGAATAACTGATTGATCAGCCTGGTAGGGATGTGAAAGGCTTGTTTGAGGGTATGGAAACTATTTCAAGACTGCTGCTTAGCAGAATTTCTCTTAGCTGTAATGGGAAAGACTTGTCTTTAAGGAAGGAGAAGGCTTCTGAGATCCAATGATGACATATTGCAAAAGACAGAGAATGTTCTGTGATGGTTAGAGAGGCAATTCTAGGACTCAACCTGGACTGGACCTCTTCTGACCATCCAGGCTACTAATGCTTGAGTGACACAAGGATGGCATGAGCCAGTGACAGCTTTGGCCTGTACATGGAGCCCCTCACTATGTGTCCCTTGGGACGTGAGGAAATGCTTTTCTATCTGCCTTCTCTTTTGGAGCAAGTTCCCATAATCAGCACTTAATGCAAGTTGTGAAATTATTGTTTCCATCTCCCCAAACAACCTATTGGGTTAATAATTAAAAAATTATCAAATTGTTAGGGAACACACTTTGAGGAGTAGGTGATTAATGGAAGCTTTGCAAAAGGATATTTTTTAACAAAAACATCACATGCCAATTCTGCAAACAACTTAGGGATCGAATTTCCTAAAAGGTTCAATTCCTGTCAGAGAATAATTTTTGGGGATGAAATCTATTGGCTAAGACACCCAAATGTTAATGTTTAATATCAGTTTCTAATGTGCTAATTTTTTCCTTTTGTATCTGGTGTTCTAGTTTTTGCC
>NW_025391707.1:0-1624 GCF_016433145.1 Gracilinanus agilis | reverse complement strand
AATCTCCCTGTTTCTCCTTTGATCTTTTCTCCTTCCCTCCCTTCCTCAGGGGCCCATCCAAGAAAAGGCAGAAGAAAAAATGCTGAACATATATGTTTACCTTTGTTCTCTGTTGACATTTTGTAATTGTGGGATGAAATAATCCCTTTCTTGTCTTCATGATCTCTCCCCTTCCCCACTCGTTGCAATCAAGGAGGGGGAGAGAAGAGATGTGTGACAATTTTGTATATTTATCCTTTATGTGTAACCTATTAAATAATCTTAGAGTTTAGGAGACCCCCAAATCCATAGAATCCAAAGGAATGTTGCTTTTTGAATTTCTTAAACAGCCTCTGTCTGTCTCTTCCATTCATTGGGAAAGGGACAGAGAGGGGATTTTCCCAAAAATTAAAACCTCCTAGCACAGACAAAACACAGAACATAGACTGATCATGGACAGATGATATATGGACAAAATAAATGGACAAGACAAACATAAAACATTTAGTCTTGTCAAGATCTAGAATCTTTGCTAGAATCTTCAAAGTAGTTAAAGGTGGTATATTGTAAAAGGGGTTAATTTTTTGTAAGAAGTTAGGGATGACAGTTCACACATCTCAGTTCAATTTACTTTTCATGCTCCAACAGTCTCTGAAAGCTTCCTACAATTACTTTCTGATCAACATACATACTTTACTTCTAAGAAATTGAGGGCTTTTTGAGACAGCAGCAGTGGAAAGGAGAAGGTTTCAGCTGCCCAGTGGTAAGAAGAACGTGTGTATGTGTGTGTGTGGGGGCTTCTACTATATCTCCTAACAATTTTTGAAAGTCATTCAGACTTTTTAAATGTTTTGTGACTATTACTAAATGGAATCTTTCCAGAAAATGTAGAGTAGCCAGCCATTCCTGGCAGGGGGAGTGGGTGGGGGTGGTTAAGGAAAGGGTTTTATCACTTTGAATTGGCTATTTCTGAGAGAAAAAAAAACTTCCTCATCTGTGGATGGTTTCGAGTTCTCTTTCTGATTTTAAACACTCTGATCTTTTAAATGGGCCTGGTCTAAAAGAAGTATTTGGTGTAGAGAAGATATTTCTATGAAGCTGCAAGCTTACAGAGCCTCCTTTAGGGAACCAAGGACAGGCAGTCACAACATGATCTAGAAATTTTTTGTAACCTGAGCTGTAGTGATCTTCTTCCCTCAAGCCAGTGTCATAAATCTTAACACCCGAATAAACATTTTTGACTCTTTCGAGCTATTCTGTCCCATGTTTTGCTCCCGAATATCAATGATGCTCCCCACAACCCTTCCCCAAGCTACAAAAATATGCCTTCTGCCAACCAGAACGGGGAGGGTCCCTCTCACCTGAATTCCCTGGATGTGTCCTCTGAATCCATGTTGTGAGCACCACTCTATAGGGGCCATTATTGCAGGTCTGAGACAGGATGAGCAAGATGAATGGGTTTGGGATCCCAAGGGAAGCATGAGGCACAGATTACAGCTAGTTTTTCTAGGGCAATGTTACATAGGCTAAAGGATTAGGTAATCCTTTTACATAGACTGTGGTTAGTAATTACTTACACCCTTAGTACAATGACTTAGTTTACCTCCCTGAAGCTTAGAAGAGATTTTTATAGGATAATAAATCA
>NW_025391706.1:0-4053 GCF_016433145.1 Gracilinanus agilis | reverse complement strand
TGGGAAGAAATCTTGAAATTTAAGATGATCCAAAGACAAGTCTCTTAATTATTCTCTAAGGATCCCTTCTTCTTAGGGAGCTCAGTTGCTGTGATTGAAATCTCAGTCGCATCCTATCTGATATTTATTCAGGGTCAAATAGCAAAACCTTACAGAGCACAAATCCTCAGTATCCAGCCACTACTGTAATTAAAGGCAGGGACCAACAGATTTAGCAGTCAGTGGGTTCTCCTGAAAGACTTTTGCCCTGAAAGACTCCTCCAATCTCCATTTCTGTGCCTTTCCCCCTTTGGAGTCTTTGACTTCCGAGAGCCAGGTTCCCCCTTTATCTAACTTACAAAAGGGACCTGAGATTGTTTTCTCTGAGCTTAAAAAAGAGAGAAAGACTTTCACATTTCTAAGCTACTAAGTGACAAGAGCCATCCATCCCAACCTGGCCAAGGCAGGTTTGCAGCAGAGGACTTATTTCCCTGGAGTCATATTCTTTTTTGTTTATTTGAACATTTTTGTTTGATTAATTTAGAACATTTAGACTATTTAGAATATTTTTCCATGGTTACATGATTCATATTTTTCCTCCCCTCCTCTCACCCCCATTCTGTAGCCATTGAGTAGTTCCACTGGGTTTTCCATGTGTCATTGATCAAGACATTTTCATATTATTAATATTTGCACTAGAGTCTTTTATTAGAGTCCATATACCCATCGATCCATGTGATCTACCTGTTGTTTCTTCTCCGTTTCTACTCCCACAGTTCTTTCTCTGGATGTGAAAATCATTATTTCTTATAGGTCCCTCAGAATTGTCCTGGATCCTTGCATTGCTGCTAGTAGAGAAGTCCATTATATTCGATTGTGCCACAGTGTATCAGTCTCTGTGTACAATGTTCTCTTGGTTCTGCTCCTTTCTTTCTTCATCAGTTCCTGGAGGTCTTTCCAGTTCACATGGAACTCCTGCAGTTTGTTATTCTTTTGAGCACAATAGTATTCCATCACAAACAGATACCACAATTTGTTCAGGCATTCTTCAATTGAATGGCTTCCCCTCATTTTCCCATTTTTGCCACCACAAAGAGCTTGGCTGTGAATAATTTTGTACAAGTCTTTTCCCTTATTATTTTGTTGGGATAAAAACCCAGCAGTGGTATGGCCTGATGGAAGGGCAGACAGTCTTTTAGCACCCTCTGGGCAGAGTTCCAAATTGTTCTCCAGAAGGGTTGCATCAATTCACAAATCTACCACCAATGCATTAATATACCAATTTTTTGCCACATCCCCTCCAACATTTATTACTTTTCTTAGCTGTCATGTTAGTCAATCTTCTAGGTGTTAGGTTGTACCTCAGAGTTGTTTTGATGTGCATTTCTCTAATTGCATTTCTGTAATTATTAGAGATTTAGAACACTTTTTCATGTGCTTATTGACAGTTTTGATTTCTTAATCTGAAAATTGCCTATTTCTGTCCTTGCCTATTTAGCAATTGAGGAATGGCTTCATTTTTTGTACAATTGATTTTAACTCCTTATAATTTAAAAATTAGACCTTTGTCAGAGATTTTTGTTATAAATATATTTTCCCCAATTTTTTGCTTCCCTTCTAATTTTCATTGTATTGGTTTTGGTATACAAAAAATTTTTAATTAAGTGTAATCAAATTTATTCATTTTATATTTTGTAATGTGCTATCTTACTTGGTCTTAAATTCTTTCCTTTTCCATATATCTGACAGATATACTCTGCTATGTTCTCCTAATTTACTTATAGTTTCCTTCTTTCTATTTAAGTCATTTACCCATTCTGAATTTGCCTTGGTATATAGGGTATGAGATGTTGATCTAAACCTAATCTTGTCAACAAGTGGGTTTTTGTCCCAAAAGCTGGGATCTTTGGGTTTATAATACACTATCTTGCTGAGGACACTTAGCCCAAGTCTATTCCATTAATCCTCACTTTTATCTCTTTGCCCATATCATATTGATTTGACGACCACTGCTTTATAGTACAGTTTAAGACCTGGTACTACCAGGCCTCCATCCTTCACATTATTATTTATTAGTTCCATTGATATTGTTCATCTTTTGTTCTTCCAAATGAATTTGTTTATCATTTTTTGTAATTCAGTAAAAAGGATTCTTGGTAGATTGATTTGTATGATGCTGAATAAGTAAATTAATTTGAGTAGGATTGTTATTTTTATTATATTAGCTCATCCTACCCATGAGTAATTGTTTTTCCACTCATTTCGATCTAGTTTTAATTGTTTGGAATGTGTTTTGTAGTTGTGTTCTATAGGGCCTTGGACAGAGGGTGTAAGTCAAAATCCATCAGGAACATTGTGTTCAGTTCCAGGTGTCATATTTGAAATGAGGCTCTCTATAGGGGGACCAGGGAAAGACCAAAAGGGTGTTTGGAGGATTGGAATGCAGAGAAATGTTTGGTTGAAAAAACTGAAAAGAGAAGTGTTTGGAAGGACATAATCAGACTCTGAGGAAGAATCTGCCTTGGGAGATAGTGTGGTCCCCACTCCCTAAGGGTATTCAAACAGTGGATGATGGATACTTGTCCAGAAGGGCTCTAGAAAGGCATCACTTTCCTCTTCTTCCTCCTCCTCCTCCTCCTGAGGCAGCTGTCTCCCACAGAGGAATCTCTGGCGTGCCTGAGGAAGGTGAGCTTCCAATGACCTTTTGAGAGGCCTCAGGCAGGTCACAAACTTAGAGCAGCACATTATTGCTCAATGACCTACATGAGAGATTGTTCCCCCAGAAGGAGCACAGAAAGAAGACCCTGGTTGTGGCTTCTGCTGGGAAACAGATCACCCACAGGAGTTTGAAAGCAGAAAAGCCATTTGATAATTCACCTCTTCACTGGTTAGCTTCCCTAAGTGAGCACCTTTGAAATCTGCTGCACATTCGACTGGAGGGAAAGGAAAAGTGGGCCAGCAACAGCCAAGGAGACAGACCCTGCTATTTGTTCCTGGCCACAGTAAGCTCCAGGCCCTGCAGATTTTATTTTGAATGATGTCGTCATGTAAAAAGTTTCTACAACCTGAATGTGAAGCTTTTACAAAAGGATGTTCTAGTGATTTTAAAGCAGTTGCCTTGTTGTAAGCAGAGCAGGCAGGGAATGCGCAGCTTTTAAGATATGTTTTGAATGGAGTTTTTGGAGAGGGGGTGTCTTGGGGTGTCTTTTAGCTTGGCAGAATCTGGTTGGGTTTTTTTGGTGAATAACTTTCCCTTTTTTTACATTCTTGCATGCCAAATATGTCCACCAAAAAGGCCTCCAATTTCATCTTTTTTTCCACTGCTGAAAGTGTGCACCAATAAAAGTCTGAGAGGGAAAAGCAGCCTGGAGAAAAGATCCTGCTCAGGTCACTTGNGCCTCCAATTTCATCTTTTTTTCCACTGCTGAACGTGTGCACCAATAAAAGTCTGAGAGGGAAAAGCAGCCTGGAGAAAAGATCCTGCTCATGTCACTTGGACCCTCTGCCTCATGAGGCTCCTCATAGGTGTGAGCTTCAGGGAACATCTTTCAGTGACATATCAAAAAGGATAGTAGTGACTGAGCTGTCAGCTCTAGAACCTTCCATTTGACAAACATTCCTTCCCCACCTGCCATGTACGAGACATTATACAGAAACAGGAACAAGTATAATTCAGAGGAAGGCAGCCTCTAGCTCACTATCATGAAGAACTTCTAAACCTGACCTGTCCCCAAATGTAAGGAGTGAGCTCCCCATCCCTAGAGGTCTTCCATGGCAGAAAGGATGGATTACATGAGAGTGCAGATGCAAACATAACTGGCTGAATCTCCCTCACCTTGGAGCTGTAGCTAACCATCAGATGACAAGGCTGGGACCCACAAAGTTCTTTATGGGCTAGAATGGAGGGCGAGGATGTTCCACTAGAGGAGTGTATGTGACAGGGGTCGGAGTGTGGAAATGATCAGAGTCTTCAAACAGTGAAAGAGCTGCCACCTAGAAGAGAGATGAGACTAGGAGCAGTGGATGGAAGACCCAGAGAGGTAGCCTTAGGCTAGACATAAGGAAGGCCTTCCT
>NW_025391705.1:8012-10299 GCF_016433145.1 Gracilinanus agilis | reverse complement strand
TTATCCCTTCTGACTTTCTCAGTAGGGTTAGATAGAGTTTTTTATCCGGATGGATAATAAAGCTACTCTTCCCTCTCTGGGTTGATTACACTAAGAGTAAGGTTTGATTATTACCTCTTAATGCTCTCTTCCTCTCCTTCTTATAATTGTATTTGTCCCCTCTCCCTCCCATGCCCTCTTTGTGTGTAATAGAATATTCTATTTTATTATTCACTCAAGTTTCTCTTGGTGTTCTCTGCTATTACCTTCCAGTTGCTCAATTCTAGCCTTTAGGGCTATAATCTTTCGGTTTTTGGTCATAATCTTCTGGAATTCCTTTTCAATCTGGTCATTTCTGGTGTTCATTTGCAAGATTTTACCTTTTAAACAGTTATTTTCTTGCCAGATCTCTTCCATTTTCCTCAAAATCTCAGTTTTGAATTCTTCCATAGCTTGTGAGGAGTTTTCCTTATTTGAGGAGGGTCCGGATGCTTGTTTGTTCTCCTCCTCTGTTTGCTTGGTCGTCTGGATTTTCTCTGTGTAAAAGTTGTCGAGTGTTAAAGGCTTCTTTTTCTTGTTGTTATTCTTTCTCTTCTGAGTTTCCTGAGGTTGGGTAGCCATCATTAGCCCAGCAGCTTCTCAGGTTTATCCTCGCGCTCAGTGTCTGTCCGCGGTCTATTGGTTCCTGAGGGCTGAGTTCTGGTTTTTTCCAAGGTCAAGCCCCCTAGTGGACCCCCTTGCTTGATCCTCTGCAGGAGGTTCCTTTACAAGTCTCAGGGAACTGCTTCCACAGTCGTATACCCGTCTGCACTGGTTCCCCACTCAGGTTTTCAGAGCTTTAGTTCCTGGCTGTGTCTGCCTCCACCCACGCCTCCACCAGTGCCTGTGCGCTCTGCGCTGGGCATCCACTCTCTGCCCTCTCGCTCAGATTTTGCTTGCGTTCTCTGGCTTATTGGGGTCCTAAATCTTGCTGCTCTCCGGAACAGGCCCCGGAGCTGCCAATGATTCAATGGTTGCCCCAAACTTGCTCTATTTCTTTTTAGCTGGCTTCAGAGCTATAGATTTTGTGTGTGGAGGGGGTGGGTTGCTTAGCCCGCGATTTAGTGAGAGCCCTTTATAGCCTGGAATTGTCTCGATTCCACGTACCTTCCACGCTGTGCCCTGTTGTGGGGTTCCTCCGTTCGTCTGGACTTGTTTTTATGTCCCCTTGAGGAGTTTTGTGTGTTTCGGTCAGGAGAGGTTAAGAGCTGCTTCTTACTCTGCCGCCATCTTAACCTGGAACCCCAAGACAGTATCTTTTTTTAGTCTTGAGCTTGAGCCAAACCATTTCCATAAGTTAATCAAAACCCTTTTTGAGACCAATAGGAAATGCCAGATTGTCAAGATAAGAACTATATCTGTTGGAATGAAGCAAATGCATTCAGCTAGGGCCAGAGCACAGTACTTGTAGTAATCATAAATATCCAGGAGTTGTTGAATAAAATTTGGGACCTCGATGTTCCGGGTTAAGATGGCGGCAGAGTAAGAAGCAGCTCTTAACCTCTCCTGACCAAAACACACAAAACTCATCAAGGGGACATAAAAACAAGTCCAGAAGAACGGAGGAACCCCACAACAGGGCACGGCGTAGAAGGGACGTGGAATAGAGGCATTTCCATGCTATAAAGGGGTGAAACAGCTCTCACTAAATCACCGGCTGAGCAACCACCCCACCCCCACCCCCTCCACACACAACACCTATAGCTCCGAAGCCAGCTAAAAAGAAATAGAGCAAGTTTGGGGCACCCATGGAGTCATTGGCAGCTCCTGGGCCTGTTCCTGAGAGCAGCAAGATTTGTGACCCCAAAAATGATGGTCTACTTAAAAAATCCTAGAGAATCAACTAAGAAGCTTGTAGAAATAATCAACAACTTTAGCAAAGTGGCAGGATACAAAATAAATGCACATAAATCATCAGCATTTCTATACATTTCCAACACACTAGAGCAGCAAGAAGTAGAAAGAGAAACACCATTTAAAATCACCCTAGACAATATAAAATACTTAGGAATCTACCTACCAAAACAAACACAGCAATTATATGAAAACAAGTACATAACACTTTCCAAACAAATAAAACTGGATCTAAAAAATTGGAAAGCCATTGATTGCTCATGGGTAGAACGAGCTAACATAATAAAAATGACAATTCTACCGAAATCAATTTACCTATTTAGCGCCATACCTATCAAGCTACCAAAAAACTTCTTTACTGAATTAGAAAAAACTATAACAAATTTCATTTGGAATAACAAAAGATCAAGAATAT
>NW_025391705.1:0-8003 GCF_016433145.1 Gracilinanus agilis | reverse complement strand
AAAAAACTATAACAAATTTCATTTGGAATAACAAAAGATCAAGAATATCAAGGGAAATAATGAAAAAAATGTGAAGGAAGGGGGCCTAGCAGTACCAGATATTAAACTACACTATAAAGCAGCAGTCATCAAAACAATATGGTACTGGCTAAGAGATAGAGAGGAGGATCAATGGAATAGACTTGGGATAAATGACATCAGGAAGACAGTGTATGATAAACTCAAAGAGCCCAACTTTTGGGACATGAATCCACTATTTGACAAAAACTGCTGGGAAATTTGGAAAACAATATGGGAGAGATTAGGTCTAGATCAACATCTCACACCCTACACCAAGAAATATTCAGAATGGGTGAACGACTTGAATATAAAGAGGGAAATTATAAACAAGTTAAGTGAACATAGAGTAGTTTACTTGTCAGATCTCTGGGAAAGGAAAGATTTTAAAACCAAGCAAGAGTTAGAGAAAATTACAAAATGTAAAATAAATGGTTTTGATTATATTAAACTAAAAAGTTTTTGTACAAACAAAAACAATGTAGTCAAAATCAGGAAGGAAACAACAAATTGGGAAAAAATCTTTATAACAAAAAACTCTGACAGGGGTCTAATTACTCAAATACACAAGGAGTTAAAGCAATTGTATAAAAAATCAAGCCATTCCCCAATTGATAAATGGGCAAGAGACATGAATAGGCAATTTTCAGGTAAAGAAATCAAAAGTATCAATAAGCACATGAGAAAGTGTTTCAAATCTCTAATAATTAGAGAAATGCAAATCAAAACAACTCTGAGGTATCACCTCACACCTAGCAGATTGGCTAAAATGAAAGAAGGGGAGAATAATAAATGTTGGAGGGGATATGGCAAAATTGGGACATTAATGCATTGCTGGTGGAGCTGTGAACTGATCCAGCCATTATGGCTGGCAATTTGGAATCATGCTCAAAGGGCTATAAAAGAATGCCTGCCCTTTGTTCCAGCCATACCATTGTTGGGTTTGTATCCCAATGAGATCATAGATAAACAGACTTGTATGAAAATATTTATAGCTGAGCTTTTTGTGGTGGCAACAAATTGGAAAAGGAGGGGATGTCCTTCAATTGGGGAATGGCTGAACAAACTGTGGTGTATGCGGGTGATGGAATACTATTGTGCTAAAAGGAATAATAAACTGGAGGAGTTCCCAGCAAACTGGAGAGACCTCCGGGAACAGATGCAGAGAGAAAGGAGCAGAGCCAGAAGAACTCTGTACACAGAGACTGATATACTGTGGTAAAATTGAATGTAATGGACCTCTGTACCAGCAGCAATGCAATGACCCAGGAAAATTCTTAGGGATTTATGGTAAAGATGCTACCCACATTCAGAGGAAGGACTGCAGGAGAGGAAACATATAAGAAAAACAACTGCTTGAATGCATGGGTCAGCGTGGACAAGATTGAACGTGTGGACTCGAAACTACCACACCAATGCAACCACCAACAATTTGGAAATTGGTCTTGATTAACATGACAAAACTAGTGGAAATGCGCATCTGCCATGGGTGGGGGGAGTGCGGGTGGTGAAGGGGAAAGGAGGAGCATGAATCATGTAACCATGTTAAAAATGAATATTAATAAATGTTTGAAAAAAATTTGGGACTTCTACAAACCAGAAATTTATGACACTTTGCATTAAAGTCCAGGTAATCAGTGAAAGGCTAGACATGATGAATATGAATCTAGCTAGCCCCATTTTGACTTGACTAGAAGATTGTAGGTTGTTCACTAACTTTGCTGACTGAAGGATTTCTGTTGTTAGTTTCTAAGGTCCCTTGAAAGAGGAGAAAAGAGCCCCCTCCATGCAGGTGAGAACTGAAACCATACAGGAAGAGGCAGCTGGCCACTTCTTGCCCAAGATGGATGCCTAGGTTTGCCCTCAAGAAAAAAAGAAAGGTTATTCCTTTCCTTCTTCAGCCTTTGCCCTATTAGTGTTTACAAAGATTCACCCAAAAACTCTTTGTGTAAATACCAAAGGGGTTTATTAATGCTAGGGATAAGCTGAGGGAAAGGGGATTAGGGTTTTGTAACTGCTGCTAGGGATAAGCTGGTACTGGGGGAAGGGTCACAGAAGAGAGAGTCAGACTGAGGGAGGCTGGATCCTTCAGTCAGAGATAGTTTCACTGCCCTTAGGTAAAATGATTTATCAGATCACCAGATATGGGGATGGCTTGATTTAGGTTGTCCTGTCTGCCTACAGAAGCTAATTCCCACAATCTCCACCCACCAAATCACCCTTCCTCCCAGGGCCCAATGTGGAAATCCAGGGAATAGCAGGATATCAATGGAGAGGTAAAGGAGAGGTCCCAAGGAAATCAGGCTAAGCCCCAAAATGCCCAGAAACAAACGCCCTCCAGTTGATACTCCAGGGATATTTATACATCAGTTCTGATGGTTTTCCCCTGAGCCCAGCACCCTGGATGGTTCAACATTCTATTCCTTTTGAAATGTCAGGGATGCTACAGTTGGTTTGCAACAGCAAGAGCTTTTGCTGCAACCCTGCATTACAGTTGTCTCATCATTGTCATTCTCTTCAATGAAATTATTGTTTCTATGATTTTTTCTTCAACTAATTGGTTTTGGAGACTCATATAATTTAATTTCCATTTGGTTTTTGATTTCCCTATCCATATGCTCTTACTAATTATTATTTTTATTGCATTATGATTTGAAAAGTTTACATTTATTATTTCTGCTCTTTTGCATTTGTTTGCCATATTTCTATGCCCTAGTACATGGCCAGTCTTTGTGAATGTACCATGTGCAGCTGAAAAGAAGGTGTATTCCTTTTTGTCCCTATTTATTTTCCTCCACATATCAATTAAATCTAATTTTTCAAGGATTTCATTCACCTCTCTTATCACTTTCTTATTTATTATTTGGATTGATTAATCTAGATCTGATAGAGGAATATTTAGATCTCCCACTATTATGGTTTTACTTTCTATTTCCTTCTTGAGCTCTGCCAGTTTCTCTTTTATGAATTTGGATACTATGTCACTTGGTGCATACATATTGATCAGTGTTATTTCCTCATTGTTTATACTGCCTTTAATCAGGATGTAATGACCTTCCCTGTCTTTTTTAATCATATCTATTTTTACTTTGGCTTTTTCAGAAATCATAATAGCCACTCCTGCCTTCTTTTTCTCATTTGACCCCCAAAAGATTTTGTTCCAGCCATTGACCTTAACCCTGTTTATATCCACCTGCCGTATGTGTATTTCTTGTAGACAACATATTGTAGGATTTTGTTTTCTAATACACTCTGCTATTTGCTTCTGTTTTATGGGTGAGTTCATCCTATTCACATTAAGAGTTATAATTATCAGCTGTGTATTTCCCAACATTTTGATATCCTCTCCTTGTTCTATCATTTCTTCTTTTTTTTAAACCCTTAACTTCTGTGTATTGGCTCCTAGGTGGAAGAGTGGTAAAGGAGGGCAATGGGGTTCAAGTGACTTTCCCAGGGTCACACAGCTGGGGAGTGTCTGAGGCTGGATTTGAACTTAGGGCCTCCCATCTCTAGGCCTGACTCTCAATCCACTGAGCTCTCCAACTGCCCCCTCTACATCTTCTTCTTATGCTATTTCCTTTTAAACTGGTGGTTTGTTTTAAATCAGTCCCCCTTGTCCCCTACCTTGATTTACTTCCCTTTACCCCCTCCCTTATTATCCTCCTCTTTTTTTTATTAAAGCCTAAGGAATTCCCTCCCCCCTCTCCTCCCCTCTCTTTTTTTACCTCCCCACTCCCAAGCTTCCCTTGGTTTATCCTTTCTGACTTTCTCCATAGGGTTAGATAGAATTTTATATCCCAATGGATATAGTTACTCTTCCCTCTCAGGATTAATTCTGCCGAGAGTAAGGTTTAAATATTACCTGTTAATGCTCTCTTCCTCTCCTTCTTATGATAGTATTCATCCCCTCCTCTTCCCATGCCCACAGTGTAGCCCCTCTCATCTTTATCCTCATGCCCAAGGTCTGAGCTCTTTAGGCTCCTGGGGTCTCAAGTCCAGCTGTTCTCAGGATCCATCTTCCTGGTGGTCCCCTTGTTTGCTCTTCTGCCCAAGACTCCTTTAAGCAACTCAGGGCACTGCTCCCACAGTCATGCACCCCTCCATACTAGATACCCACCCAAGGTCTGCACCCAAGGTCTGTTCTCAAAGTCTGCATTCAAAGTCAGAGTTCTTTAGCCTCTTGAGGTCTTAAGTCTTGCTGCTCTTAGAAGCATGCCCTGGTGGTCCCAGGTAGCTGCCAATAACTTAATGAATGCCCCAAGATTTCCCTAACTCTGGTGAGCTGGCTTTGGCACAGTAGGTGGTATGTGTGTGTACGTGTGTGTGTGTGTGTGTGTGTGTGTGCACGTGCGTGTGGTTGCTCAACTCGCATTTTAGTGAGAGCTATTTCATGCTCTTATAGCATAGTAATCCCTAGACCCCACGTACCTTCAATGCTGTGCCCTATTGTGGGGCCCATTCACTCATCTGGATTGGTTTTTTGTGTCCTTTTGAGGAGTCATGTGTAGATGGGTTAGGAGAGATTAAGCATGCTGCTTCTACTCTGCAGCCACCTTAACCTGGAATACCTGAAATAAATTTTTAAAAGTAAAAAAAGAAAAAAGAGAATGTATGTTTCAGGAGGATAAGATGGTCCTATAGCATTGAGTTTCCTTCTAAATAATGAAAATTAGAGAAACTACACTTCTCTAATTTTTATATAGAACAATGTTTATGATATGTGTGTCTGTTTAATAATTGCTCTCAGTTTTAAACTCTTCCCTTCTCATTCTTCCATGTGAATAAAATACTCATGACCATCTACTTTTAGAATGTTTCAACTCAGCAAATTTGAATAGCTCATAATTGACATATGCACTTGAATTCAAATACTTTTTGTGTGGTTTAAATTGTAACTTTTTCTGGAACATTTAGGAACCACTAATCTGTGTCCTAGGCTATTTAGTTCTCTTCTGAAAAACTGAGAAAATACTGAGAAAAAATGAAAGGAAATGACACTAGCTTTAGGAGAACTATACTGTCTTGTAAATGTCACCTTAAATGAGAGGAGAAATACTCTCTCTTTTTGACCTTCAAGAAGCAGAAAGATAACCCTATAACAAACTTCTTTTTTTTCTCCTCAGATTTTTTCAAAAATTCAATTAGTCTGCTCTCTCTATTTGAGCTAGCTACTTGCCATATCTATGTACCATTTATATCACTGGACAGTATTTCTCAATTGAGATAACAAACAACTTATTTTTTTTCTTTATTTTTTTATTAGACATTTATTAATATTTCTTTTTAACCTGTTTACATACTTTATGCCCCTACTTTCCCCTTCACCCCCCGCTCTCCTCCCACCCATGGCCAACTTACATTTCCACTGGTTGTAACATGTGTCCTTGTTCAGGGTCTATTACCCATTCATGTCCACCTCAGCCCATGCATTCAAGCAATTGTTTATCTTATATGTTTCCTCTCCTGCAGTCCTTCCTCTGAATGTGGGTAGCATCTTTACCATAAATCCCTCAGAGCTGTCTTGTGTCATTGCAGTGCTGCTGGTACAGGAGCCCATTACATTGATTTTACCATAGTATATCAGTCTCTGTGTACAATATTCTTCTGGCTCTGCTGCTTTCACTCTGCATCACTTCCTGGAGGTCTCTCCAATTTCCATGGAATTCCTCCAGTTTATTATTCCTTTTAGCACAATAGTATTCCATCACCCGCATATACCACAATTTGTTCAGCCATTACCCAATTGAAGGACATCCCCTCGTTTTCCAGTTTTTTGCCATTATTTTCGTACAAGTCTGTTGGATCATTTCACAACTCCACCAGCAATGCATTAATGTCCCAATTTTGCCACATCCCCTCCAGCATTCATTACTCTCCCCTGCTGTCATTTTAGCCAATCTGCTAGGTGTGAGGTGATACCTCAGAGTTGTTTTGATTTGCATTTCTCTAATTATTAGAGATTTAGAACACTTTCTCATGTGCTTATTGATACTTTTGATTTCGTTACCTGAAAATTGCCTATTCATGTCACTTGCCCATTTATAAATTGGAAAATGGCTTGATTTTTTTATACAATTGCTTTAACTCCTTGTATATTTGAGTAATTAGACCCCTGTCAGAGTTTTTCGTTATAAAGATTTTTTCCCAATTTGTTGTTTCCCTACTGATTTTGACTACATTGTTTTTGTTTATACAAAAGCTTTTTAGCTTAATATAATCAAAACCATTAAATTTACATTTTGTAATTTTCTCTAACTCTTGCTTGGTTTTAAAGTCTTTCCTTTCCCAGAGATCTGACAAGTATACTATTCTGTGTTCACTTAACTTATTAATAGTTTCTCTCTTTATATTCAAGTCATTCACCCATTCTGAATTTATCTTGATGTAGGGTGTGAGATGTTGATCTAAGCCTAATTTCCCCCATATTGTTTTCCAAATTTCCCAGCAGTTTTTGTCAAATAGTGGATTCATGTCCCAAAAGTTGGGCTCTTTTGGTTTATCATACACTGTCTTGCTGACATCATTAACTCCAAGTCTATTCCACTGATCCTCCCTTCTATCTCTTAGCCAGTACCATATTGATTTAATGACTGCTGCTTTATAGTATAGTTTGATATCTGGTACTGCTAGGCCCCCTTACTTCACATTTTTTTTCATTATTTCCTTTGATATTCTTGATCTTTTGTTATTCCAGATGAAATTTGTTATAGTTTCTCCTAATTCAGTAAATATTTTTTTTGGTAATTTGATAGGTATGGTACCAAATAGGTAAATTAATTTGGGTAGGATGTTCATTTTTATTATGTTAGCTCGTCCTACCCATGAACAGTTAATGGCTTTCCAAATGCTGAGGTTCAGTTTTATTTGTTTAGAAAGTGTTTTGTAGTTGTTTTTGAATCATAGCTATGTTTGTTTTGTTAGATTGATTCCCAAGTATTTTATATTGTCTAGGGTAATTTTGAATGGTGTTTCTCTTTCTACCTCTTGCTGTTCTAATGTGTTGGAAATGTATAGAAATGCTGATGATTTATGTGCATTTATTTTGTATCCTGCCACTTTGTTACAGTTGTTGATTATTTCTACCAGCCTCTTAGTTGATTCTCTAGGATTTTTTAAGTATACCATCATATCATCTGCAAAGAGTGATAACTTACTCTCCTCTTTGCCTATTTTGATACCTTCAATTTCTTTTTCTTCTCAAATTGCTATTGCTAGTGTTTCTAGTACTATGTTGAATAATAGAGGTGATAATGGGCATCCTTATTTCACTCCTGACCTTATTGGGAAGGCTTCTAATTTATCCCCATTGCATATGATGCTTGTTGATGGTTTTAGGTATATATTATTTATTATTTTTAGGAAGGGTCCTTCTATTCCTATACTTTTCAATGTTTCCAATAGGAATGGATGCTGTATTTTGTCAAAGGCTTTTTCAGCATCTATTGAGATAATCGTGATTTTTGTTTGTTAGACTGTTGATATGGTCAATTATGTGGATGGTTTTCCTAATGTTGAACCATCCTTGCATTCCTGGTATAAATCCCACCTGGTCATGGTGGATGACCTTCGTAATTACTTGCTGGAGTCTCTTTGCTAATATTCTATTTAAGATTTTTGCATCTATGTTCATTAGGGAGATTGCTCTGTGGTTTTCTTTCTCTGTTTTTGATCTCCCTGGCTTTGGAATCAGTACCATATTTGTGTCATAAAAGGAATTTGGTAGGACTCCTTCTTTTGCTTATCATATCGAATAATTTGTATAGTATTAGGATTAGTTGCTTTTTGAATGTCTGATAGAATTCACTTGTGAATCTATCAGGCCCTGGAGATTTTTTCTTAGGGAGTTCTTTAATGGCTTGTTCAATTTCTATTTCTGATATGGGATTATTTAGGTATTCTATTTCTTCTGCTGTTAATCTAGGCAGTTTATATTTTTGTAAATATTC
>NW_025391704.1:0-10423 GCF_016433145.1 Gracilinanus agilis | reverse complement strand
AAACAGAGACAGAGAATATTTATTAAGTTCTTACCATATTCTAGGCACTATGCTAAGCCTGGTAACAAAAATAAAAACAAGTAAGATATCCTATGTCCTCAGGGTACTGCCATTCTAATGGGGGAAGATATCACACATAAAGGCAAAGTACAAAGTAGGGAGGGGAGAGTGAACTTAAGCAGTGTTGTGGGTGAAGATGTCCAGGAAATGTAGTGAGGACTTGGAACTGGGGGTGGGGGGGGGGGGGGTGTGAAGGGATGAATGGAGGAAGGTAGGATGGAATGGGAGAAAGGAGAGAAGAAGGTAGAGGAAGGGAAAGGAAGGTATCAGTCCCCAGCCCTCGGTGGGAGAAATTGACCAGAGCCCTCAAATGAATGATCAGAGAGCAACTTTACGGTTTGAATAGCTAGGTTTTATTTTAATTAGACTGGGAAAGGTCTAGGGAAAACTAGGAGGTAGGCAGAAAGGGAAAAAGGCGCCAAGAGAGAGATCAGGGTCTCAGGATAGAGAGCACTCCAGGGTAGAGAGAACTCTGAGCTTCCAACATAGAGAGAGCTGCTTCCAGGGTCAAGAGAGAGAAAAGGCCCCAAACTTACTCTTTTATACTTTCTCTGACACCTTCCACAAAGGAAGTGGGAGATGTCAGGAGAAGTTGTAGCAGAGAGAGTCCTGGGAGACATAGTCTTCTAGGGCTTACAACCATTCCAAATGACACAGAACCAAGCAAGATAAGGCCAAAGCAGACCTCTTTGCTGATGTTTTTTAAAGGAGAATGTATTTAAGGTTTTTGAGGGAAATGCTCAAATATAAATCTTCCTACTATTATACTATTGTGCCCCTTTTAGACTTTGGTAAATTTTCTAATTTAATCTTTCTAATAGAAAGAGGCAAAGATAAAGGTGATGGTTTAGAGACAGCAACTCAGCCAAACTCTCCCACCATTTCCCTCCAAACAAATTTAAGATAATGATCTAATAAAATTTTGGAGTAGCAGAACCAACAAAAGGTTGGAGTCAGATATTTTTCTAGCCTAAGAGACAATTTAGGAAGCTGGCAGGCAAGCCAACTTGTCTATAAAACTGGGCTGGGAGCCAGTTCCAGGTGTGGATCTTAAGAGGTGTCTGCAACAGCAGCAGCAGCAGTTTTGAGTACTCTCAGACTGGAGATGGTCAAAGAGGTTGGACAACTGATCAGAAAAAAATTACAGGGACCCTTGCTGGCATGAGTATAGCTGGCACTGATTGGCACCTTTTTTTGCTTATATTCAGCTTTGGTTGCAGCTCTAGGATGGAGAGAAGTGTTTGTGGTCAGTCACAAGGAAGCAGGGATGCTGATTATATATCTAAGGCAGAGAGGAGCATTAGTGCTTGCTGTTACAGGAGAACAGAGGTGCTTCCAGAATAAAGATCAAAACCCAAGCCAGGAGAGAAATAAATACACCTCTCCCTGAATCACACCAATTTAGAAGCACCCCAAACTTGCAGATCTCTCCAAACTAACTCAAAATAGCAACTCAAATGATGAGTTGAGTTAGCTAATTCATTTGGTAATGGGAAACACACAGGAAACACAAGCTCAGGAGCTATCTAGTATGAGAGTGGCCACCCACAAGGCTTATAACCCCAAGCAGTTGTAGCTGAAACCCTCCTAACTAATTCCCACTGGCTAGCCTGAGTCAAGATTGGAAGAGTTATCTCCAACAGAACAGTGATGGGAGGAGGGGCAAGCACCAATTACCCTAAACTATTCCAACAATTATCTCGATTTTTCCTTGTCACATAAGAGTAACTTAAAGGTAGAGAAGAATTTTGTTTTTAATTCCAGGTTCCTGAGAAGCTGAAGTCAAGGAGAAGCTATGGGTAAGATTGCCATCTCTTTCAAATGTGTTATTTTAAATAGGGAGAGGGGGCAATGGGATAAGTTAGATATTGAAGTTAGAAAAGTGAAAAAGCCATTAGCCTACTCTTACAGATACAGGAATAAATGTGTCGATTTAATGATGAGATGACCTTCAATTTTATCTCCACTGTTGTTTTTTTATTTTAAACCCTTGTGCTTCAGTGTATTGTCTCATAGGTTTTTTTTTGGTAAGGGTGGGCAATGGGGGTCAAGTGACTTGCCCAGGGTCACATAGCTGGGAAGTGGCTGAGGCCAGATTTGAACCTAGGACCTCCTGTCTCTAGGCCTGACTCTCACTCCACTGAGCTACCCAGCTGCCCCCATATCTCCACTGTTTTTTAAAAATAAAACTGTGCTTAAATGATTCAACAAAACCACATGGTCTCAAGGGAGTGGTATGAGGTGGAATTCTTTTGACATCATGGTGCCTAAGCAGAAGGACAGGTTGTCCTGGATTCAACTGAACTGTACATAGCCAGTGAGGACGGTAAATCTATGTTGGCCAAAGCTACTGCCAGGCCTCCCTCCAGCAGCCAGGGTGCGCTTGCCATGGTGCAGGGAGCCAGAGGGAGGGAGCATGGGTGGGTGTCTCCCACCCCACACCCCACCCCACCACTGCCCCCTGCTCTGGATGGTTGGGGCAGGTGAGGGTGAGGGTGGGAGGAGGCTTCTTTGGCCTGGAGAATTCCTGAGCAAACAGCCAGTTTATAACCTGATTTTTTTTTCCTTTTTCTCTTCTTTTTTGGGAGGTCTTAGTTTGAAAATGAGGATCCCTTAGAGCATCCCATGTGGAATCCTATTATATATGCTACTTATTTCATAGGTAGAAAAAGGGTTACCAACTGAGCTAGGCATGTCTAGAAAGGAAGTCATTAATTTTTGCAAATCCTGGTCAAAAAAGATATTTACACTGCCCTGATTCAATTCCTTTGATTACAAGACATTAAAAGAGTTAAAATTAGCTATTGGAGATTACAGTTTCAAGATAATTACCCCATCTGATTTAAACATGTAGACGAAAAAGACCCCTAGCTTTGATACTGAACCCTTGCTTGTGATCAGGAGGTTGGAGAGCATTTTTTTGAGTTTTGATCCAAGCTGAAATTGGGTAGAATTAAACAGAGCAGGGAAAGAGACACAGCTAATTTGGTTCCCATTTTAATAACTGCAGTTGAAAAAATCATAGCCCCTTTAAAGGAAGCTGCAAAAGCTCTTACAGATAGGGGTTCAATGCAGTGTTATTTCTGTGTCAAAGCAAATCATGTAGCAATGAATTGTAGAAGGAAAAATCAAGAATTTAGAAATAAATGAAAGAAATAATAGGGACTCCAACAGGGCTTGTAATTCTTATGAAGCAAACTCTAATGCCCCTCAAAGGAACTGTAGTTAGTTTGGGGGACGTAAGAAAAATATACAGAGGAATCATGATTTGTGATGGTATGAGGGAGGGGAAGGGACCTCAGAGTCTGGGGATGAGGTCTACTTTTTCCCTGTTTTGATGCCATTTATTCTAGTCTACTCCCCTCCTCCTACTAAAGAGCCTCATTTGATCCATAAGGTTAGGAACACTTATGATTGTCTCCTAAATACTGGGGCTTCCAGATTGATCTTAGTGAGCAAACTTGATTCTGAGTGTAATTCTGTTGGTTCTTTAAATGTGATAGGAATGTCAGGGAAGAGTCAAAATGTTAGTAAACTTTCTCCTAACATGGTGCTCATGGCTACTGCCAGTAGATTGTTCATTCTTCTTAATACCTAATTCCCCTACAACTCTGTTAGGGAGAGATCTCTTATATAAACAAAGGGCCACTATATCATGCTCTCCAGATGGCTCTTTGTCTCTTCAATTGCCTGAAGACCCTCTAACTTTGTTCTGCGTCCTTCTTCCTGATAGTCAGGAGAAAATAGACCCTTTCTTTGAAATCCCAGCAGATAACCCTGAATCTCTGTGTACTTCATCCTCTTCTGATGTAGGCCTATTTAAGCCCGTTATTCCTATTCAGATTAAGACAAAAGGTGCCACACACACACACACACACACACACACACACACACACACACACACACACACACNAGGTGCCACACACACACACACACACACACACACACACACACACACACACACACACACCTTCCATTCCTTAAAATTCTTTAACCAAGGAAGCTGTTGAAAGGATTTTCCTGATAATTGATTCATAATTTGAGCAAGGGATAATAATTTCATGCAAATTTGTATATAATTCACCAATTCTCCCATTAAAAAAAAAACATAAACCAGGCCTAAATGGGAAACCTGTTTATTGGTTTGTACAAGATCTGGCTGTAGTTAATACCTAGGAATTCAGTGGTTCCAAATGCTGCAACCATCATCTCCTCAGGTTCTAGTGAAGCTACATATTTTACAGTTGTGGATCTCTGTTCTGCATTTTCCCCCATTACTATCCATAAAAATTCTAGGAAAATATTTGCTTTCACCTTGAAAGGTTATGAAAGGACATGGACAAAGTTGATGTAAAGAACTTTCAGCAAACTGGAGGGACGCAGTCTGCTTGGCAAGGCCTTCTCCAAGTGACATCAAAAAGTCATCAAAATTGGAGAAAAAGACTCTTGGATTTATTGCTCTCATGTAAAATGAGTACCATCTACTGACATTGATTAACTGTATACTGTCATTTTTATTGTACATAATTGCTTATTTGTTTTTGGATTTGGTTTTGCTTTCATTTTTGTTCTTATTTACTCTGTTAAAAAATGCTGCTTTTACTTAATGCTGTTTTATTCTTAGCGTTGTCATGTGACATTTTCCTCCTTTTTTTCCTCTTCTGCTCACTGGACTAAGGATAATACTATTATTAAGGTCCATAGCCAAATAGGACATACCCTACACCAAGGCAAGGTTATTGGACTTTATGGATGCTGGGTCTGTCACTAGCTTCATTTAAGCTCCATTTTATCATGGTGTAATGAATATATAAAACCCCAGGTCCTAGTGATAGAGGTGTGAAGCAATAGAAGGTATTGGTAAAACCTCCTATATGAATGGTAAAGTGATTTTGCTTAGAATCTGCTTCAATGACCCTGTAGCTGCCTGTGATTCATAAGGAATCAGCTAACAGGAATAAGCTGCTCACTTGACCCCACCTACTAATGAGGGAGTGATTACTCAATTAGTACTCAATACTGTTAGTAATTAGATTATACAATTACTTCAGGTGTAATAAACTCTGAGCTCTATTTCTGACTGCAGTTGTTGGACTTAAACTAGAAGATCAGAAATTACAAAGTTGTCTTCAATAGTTGGTAGGAGAATCTATAACTGACAAACCTCCCCTTGGAATGTTGAGAATAAACCAAGTCTGTATTAGTTTCTTTATATTAACTAATTTAATGATAACAAATAAGGTAAAGGAAAGGTTGGGGTGAATAATGAGGAAAGAGGGATTAAGGATGAATCCTAAACCTTATCTATATATTGAATTTATACTAAATCTTCAGTAGATTTCTAAAGAAGTTGATATCCTGAAGCCTGCCTAGCAGAATGCCTGGCCAGGCCAGAGACCTGACCCTGATTGCTTGATGGTTTATTTCAGTCCACGATGATTTTGCTTTTGTAGTTGATCTTCTTGTTGATATTTAGATTTGTATATTGATGTTGATTTGTAGATGTTGATTAATGAATAAAGCTGGATGTTGATACACACAGAATAGCCTATAGCAGCTTAGGTACCTAACCCTAACAGATATCAGTAACCTGGCTAAGAGACAATCCTGAGATGACCCTTTCCTCCCACCAGTATCTCAAAATTGAGATCATGATGTTCTGAGTTTTCCTCCTTTTATAGGTACATCTCAACTGACTTTTGGTCTCATGCCAGCTCAAAAGCCCTCTCTGCATTCTGTGTTCCAACTCTGTAACTGGCAATCATGCTGGTCCAAAATGGCTTCTTGCAAAAGTTTTCATAATGGGCAACAATTCCAGGCCATAAGAATAAGACTTTGCCACAGTTTATGCCTCTTGAGGATCATATATTATCTAAAAAGCCTTTTGCTCCTTTTGCTTTTGTTATATGCCACAACAGTAGTGACAGTTGAAGCTCATTTATCTGGTCACAATTGCTATCATTGATCTTTTAGAGATTCACAGATTTGCAAATCTCAGTTGATTTAACATGTCTTCTAAGGTAATTTTCAGATATATGAGAGCCCCACTCCTAGTGATTATGTGCCCACCTTTGACTTGTGTGTTAAAAGAAGTAAAGGTCCTTTTAGTAGCAGATATATGGGTGACAATGTAAAAAAGTGCAACCTCACTATTCCATTCCCTACATTTCTTTGTGAGAATAAGCTCAATAACATAAAAGATAGATAGGTCACATAAATATGTATACTTTGCAACTGTTCCTGCTTTATCTCAGCTGAGAACATATTTTCCATGGGGTCTGGTGATCTTTTGGGCAATTCCATATCTATAACTCTTCAGCTTACTCTTCCCTTTCCCAAGGGTGGTATGGGACCTGTGGTCTGGCCAATGTAACACCACCAGAGTTGGTGTATAATCATTTTATTGACGGGGTAGACAAGTCCACAGCCAGGAATCTGGGTACTTGGTGGTATACACAAAGCAAGATATCTATGTCTAATTGTAGCCACTTCCTCTGAAGTGAGATGTCCACTTTTGGGATGACGGCAATAATAGATTCTAATAGGAATATCTCTGCTAAGGTTGAGAATTGGCTCAGGATACAATTCAAGCCATCTACTGAACTTCTAAAGCTATCTCCTTCCTCCAGGAGGAGATTGGTTCCTTTGTAAAGAGAGTCATTCACAATCATCTATCTCTTGATATGCTTATGGCAGCTTCTAGGGGTGCCAGTGCTCTAATTAATCAATTTTGTTGTTCCTATGTAGATTGGATGAAATTGTTACAAATATCCATGACTTTCAAAGAATTTTGAATGACACTCAGAGACTTACTTTAGAGACTCATGTGGCATCTGATGATACATGGTAGAATCTCTCATGGCTACATGGAACAGGTTTGGTGGTAACTGTAGTCCAAAGGGCCTTTTTAATCCTTGGAATTTGTATCTTTTTCAGATTTTGCTTTAATTATTGTATTAAAATCTATGCCAAGCTTTCACCAGGAGAAAAACATGTTCATGCATGCTAAAGATCATGACTATATTAAGGAGATAATAGATTTAACTTTTAAGTAATTGATATGTATTTTTATGCATATATTTAACTGTTGTAATATTAAAATCAGACTCTGGTCCTTATAATTTAATATAGTTTATTAGAATTACTTGGGTAGGTAAAATATGAGAAATAGGTGGTAAAAAGAGAAGAGTAAAATAGCCTAATTTGGCTCCCATATGGGTGCTCCCCATGTGACCTCCAGCAGCAGCTCCCTTGGCCAGACACCAAGGACAGAGAGAACTAGTACTTCCTTGTTCAAACTCCCTTCATTTTATATCCAGTTCAGATTCAGAGTCATGGCAAGATCAAGTTCAGAGTCATGTAACCTATACTAAGTGACATATCTAGGTGACCAGCCTAGGTGACATAAGTGATGTAGCTCCAGGAACACAGGGATGGAGGCAGCAACTCTAAGACAGAATGTTAAGTGCTGGACAATTGTGTTTAAGTGTCTTGCCCAGGGACACACAGCTAGGAAGTGTTTGAAGCCAGATTTGAAACCAAGTCCTTTCTACTCTAGTCCTGGCTTTCTATACATTGTGCTACCTTGCTACTCCTTGAGCATTGCATTTTGGGAGGGACTCTGGAGAATGACCAGAAGGACACCAGGATGGATAAGAGACAAGAAGTTATCCCATACTTATATCCTCTGTTAATATTATGTAATTGTGGGATGAAATTATCCCTTTCTTGTCTTTATCAATTCTACGTTTCCTCCTTGTGGTTATCAAAGAAGGAAAGGAGGAAATGTCTCACAATTTTGTATATTTGTCCTTTATGTGTAATCAATTAAATTATCTCAAAGTTTAGGAGATTCAGAAATCCATAAAATCCACAAAAAATGTTGGTTTTGAATTTCCCAAACAATCTCTAGTTTGTCTCTTCCATTCTTCCAAAATGAATGGAAAAGGGAGAGAAAGGAGATTTCCCAAAAATTAAAACCTCCCAGCATAGACAAAACAGAAAACATAGACTGATAACACAGACAACACAGATAGCACAGACATATAATACACTTGTCTTCCTGGGTATTTCTTACACTCTCTCTGATAGCATAGAACAGTGATGGGCAAACTTTTTAAAGAGGAGGCTAAAGGAAAGGAAATGCTTATCTGTCAGTCTGTTTCAAAGTTTCATTGTATTGTATCCTACTCATTGTATTTGTCAGATTAGGAATAATGTCACACAGCCAGACAGCACATTTCAGGGGGCCGCATCTGGCCCGCAGGCTGTAGTTTGCCCATCACTGGCAGAGAACATAAAAATATAACAAATAATTACTAAATTCTTCTCTTCATTCTGGCATAAAGACCAATTGAAGGAGTGTGTCTGAATAGCAAACAACCAGTCCCCTTTTTCCCTGAGTCCTAAAGGTGGGAATGAATTGAATCAAGTGAAAGCATGTGAAGGGAAAATGAAAAAAGGCAGACATTACCACTCATAAGTGAGTCAATAGGAACCAGAGATGCTGAATTCTGGATTAGACAATATGGTCAAAATACCACACTAGAATATGAAAGACACCCATCATTTGTGGGCAAAACCAATATGGAGGATAAAAACAGAACCAGATGATGCAATACCCTTCATTTTCCTGAGGCAATCACATGGCTGTGGAATTCTGAGGGTATGAATTTTAAACTTGAATTTTTTAGTTCAAAAGAACACCCAAAAGCAGCTTGTAAGGTGTGCTTTCTATTAACAAGAATTATCACCTTAATATATAAAAAATTATGAAGAATATGTTTAAATATTTTGAGAAATAAATGATTTTGAGTGTTTCAGCTACATACAGCTCTAAAATAATAAAAAATTAATTAACTAATTAATTAATTAATAAAAGGAAAAAAGTAACTGAAACATCCCTCAGCAAAGTTGTAAGATAGAAAATAAACCCATTTAAATCATTAGTCTTTTTTTATTACCAAGTAGACCCCACACCTCGTAGAAAGAGATGGAAAGAGAAACTTCATTAAAAAATAAAGACAGAATGTATAAAATACTTAGGATTATACCAATAAGTTATGTGTTCAGTCATTTCAGATTTTTTTGTGACCTTATTTGGAGTTTTCTTGGCAAAGATATTGGAATGATTTGCCACTCCTTTCTACAGCTCATTTAGATAAGGAAACTGAGATAAACAGGTTTAAGTGACTTACTCAGAATCATACAACTAATAAGTGTCTGAGGCCAAAATTGAACTTAGAATGCTGAGTCTTCCTTACTCTAGGCCCAGCAATCTATCCCCCATGCCACCTATCTAGAAGAGATGCAAAAGAAGAATAGGAATATGACATGAAAATATTCTTTACAGAAATATAGACAAATTATTGAGGGAAAATTAATTGCTCCTGGGGAGGCTAAACTAATATAATAAAAATGTCAATTCTACCAAAATGTATTTAATTATTCAGCGCCATACTAATCAAACTATCAAGTGAATATTTTGCGGAGTTGGAAAAAATAATAAATTCATCTAAGGGAGCAAAAGATTAAACATATCAAGGAACATAATATAAAAAGTATGACTTGTTTAGGAATTCTTCTGGAAATCTTATCTTAGAAAAACTATTTTTTAAAAATTCTACTTTGCTTTTGTATGGTTTACTTTGTTATATTTATTTTGTTTCCATGGCATAGTAATTCTGTTTCATAAGTAAGACAAATTTGAAACAATTCATGTTTGGGATCTTTGTCATCTGGAAGATTATGTAAAAAGAGAAGAACTTGGTCAATTTTGTTTTTTTCCTTATCAAAACAAGTATGTGGTAAAATATTATTAAATAAGTAAGACAACTGAGAGTACAGGAAGTTCATCAGTTGTTGACAAAACATTTTAAAATAAACTGGATGTGGGGCAGGTAGGTCACTCAGTGGTTAGAGATTCAAGACTGGAGACCAGAGGTCCTACATTCATTCCAACCTGGCCTCAGACACTTCTTAGCCATGTGACTTTGGGCAAGTCACTTGACCCCAATTGCCTAGCCCTTCCACTCTTCTGCCTTGGCACTGATACTCAGTATCAGTTCTAAAACAGAAGGTGAAGGATTTTAAAATTAAAAAAAAACAACTGGAAAGTTACAAAATTATCACTGTGATCAATTAGAGGATTATTGTTATATTGACAAAAAATATTAAAAATTTATTTTCTGAAGGAGAGACTAACAGGAAGTAGCAGTTGTTAATGGCAAATGTGTAATTATTACTTTTGTTTTAGCATCAGGTTTGGCAATGATATTTAGTTTATAATTTTTCCCTTTCCAGTTCACGCCTAAATTTTATATAGAATCTTTGGGCGGGGGGAAATATATATATATATATATAT
>NW_025391703.1:0-5051 GCF_016433145.1 Gracilinanus agilis | reverse complement strand
GCTCTCTCTCTCTCTCTCTCTTTCTCTCTCTCTCTCTCTCTCTCTCTCTCTCTCTCTCTCTCTCTCTCTCTTCCTTCCTTCCTTCCTTCCTTCCTTCCTTTCAGGAAATGAGTGAGGGAGATAGTAGAGTGATGGAAAAAGCACTTGACTTTGGGTCAAATGCACTGGGTTTGAGTACTGGTTTCACCATTTGCTGTGTAATCTTGAGCATTTCACTAACCTCATGAACCTCAATTTCCTCGAACTATAATAATAGCGATAGTAATATTTACATGAAGATTCCAAGGATTCTAAGAATCCTCAGAGATTAGGAGAGGGAGCATTCTAGGAATGGAGGGAAAGCCAAAGAAAAGGCACAGAAATGATGAGTAAGAGAGTATCATATGTGAAGAATAGGCCAGTGTGGCTGGATTGTTAAGTGGGTGGATAGGGAAAAATGCATAGGAAGGTGGGAAGGAAAGGGTTTTAAATGGCATATATTTGATACTAGAGGCAACAGAGAAACACTGGAATTTATAGAGTGTGCAGGTGACATAGTCATGTCTCTGATGTAGAAAAGCTAGTTTGGCAGCTATGTGGAGGATAAATGGGGACAGGAAGAACTGAAGGGAGACCAATCAGGAGGTTCTTGTAATGGTCCAGATGAGAAGTGATAAGGACATGAATTTGTATGATGTCTGTGTGAGGAGAAAGAAAAAGGCCTATGTTAGAGACATGGAAAATGATTTAACAGGGGCAGCTGGGTAGCTCAGTGGATTGAGAGCCAGGCCTAGAGACGGGAGGTCCTGGGTTCAAATCTGGCCTCAGACACTTCCTAGCTGTGTGACCCTGGGCAAGTCACTTAACCCCCACCATTGCCCACCCTTACCACTCTTCCACCTATGAGCCAATACACAGAAGTTAAGGGTTTAAAAATGTAAAAAAAAAAGAAAATGATTGAACTGTTAGAACTGCAAGAGTCAGCCCTAGGCTAGGGATGCCATGATGTCAGAGGATCAGTGCCAGTGACCAGTATAGATAGAAAAGGAAACTTCATCATCATAAGATCATAGTTTTAGTGTTGGAAGAGACCTCGGTTGTCATGTTGTCTAACCCCTCCTCATTTTATAGGAAGAAAGAAAAAAGTCTAAAAAAGAGCAAGAAGGAAAGAGAAGTATCCTTAGAAAGCAGGTGCCTAAGGGGCTCTCAGTAACACTACTACCTCCTTCCTTATTTTCTTCTGTTCCCTATTTCCCATATACCTGTCTGCTTTCAGATCTGTGATATTACTTGCCACACTCTTTTGTTGGGACCCTGTTCTTCCTAGGTGCAAGTTCAGAAGAGTCAGGACCAAGAGTATATTTGATTTAAAGTTGCAGACTCATAAGGGCAAAAACTGGATCACAGATCTCTTTCAGCACCCAGTACAGTACTCAGCCCATTGTAGGTGCTTAAGAATGTGTTTGTTGTATTGAATTAGTGTAGAGGCAGTGGCCATCACTTACCCACCCCACCCTACATTCTTGTGGCCCTAGCAGTTGAGAGGACCATTTGGATATTCATTTGATTCTCCGAATCCCAGGCTTTTGGCATGGGGGTTAGAATTGGAGGAGAGAGACCACACTTATTTTTGATTTACATATTTAGACCCCCAGTTTCTGAATCCTCTTTTTTGTCCATTTGTAACAATACACAAATTATATTGTTCTTACTGGAATAATCCAACAAACCATCAGTTTGTGAAACCTTAAAAGAAACTCCATTGAGAACTACATCATCAAGTTCAACATCTGAGGACAATTTTTGAAGATTTGAAGTGAGAAACAAACAAACAAAAATTCGAGTCAGCCTGGGAGAAAGAAAGCAGAGAGCAGAGTATTATTTTAGTGAATCTTTCTTTTTCACAAAGAAGCTTACTTTTCTCTCTTACATGATGTGAAAAATCAAAATGTGGATTCATACCAGTGCCTGTATGTTCTCCCCTAACACCTCTTTGAGTCCTACTACTTTGCCAGCATCTGGGAGGTCTAATAAGAAACTCTTTTTAAATTCTATGCATTCTTCCAGAAACCCAAAGGATTTAACAAGTACTGATTTCAGCTGAAAAATCCTCCCTTACCACCCCTCTTTCTACTCTCCAAATCAGCACAATTTCTACATTGGTAGCATTCTCCTAGAACATTGTTCTTTGAACAAAAAAATCCTTAATGTGTTTTTCAGGTAATGAAATCAAGGCAGAAACTTATTTTTAGTAAATTGGCAATTAGTGGAGCTTAACATCTTTGCCAGGAAACAAGTTAGTATATATATAATATTTAAGGATAAGTCTTAACTGTTTTCTAATGCTATATTTTATGGAATAAATTTAGCAGTATCTGGAAAAGATAGTGCTGGGTAAAAATAGGAAAAAATGGAAAAGAACATGGCTGAGAAGGGGATTATTTTAAACTCCTTTCCTTTTAAGAAAGCCAAATTCAGATTAATTGCAATGCCCAAACTTTGTTCCTGAGAACAGACTTTGAAGTACACTTCTCACCTCTTAATTAAAGGCTGGGAACACTTGCTATCACTTATTGGCTTTCTCTACCTTTCCTTTGTAGCAAGGGAGGATTTAAATGGTAGGGGATCTATTGAGAGTGACTGGTGAAACAGAAGGCAGCCATAAAACTTATTTAAAAATTCCACTAAGATTGAATGGCAAATGTCTAAGGAAAAATCTAGGAAATCATCGAGGAGACTGAAGTACAATTTGACATGTTGAATACAACAAAGCAGTGAGGTAATCTCATTCTTTCTCTTCAGCTGTAGTGACTGTTAAACACAGAAACCAGCCTTCTGCCTTTTGAGGGGGGTCCCATAACAGTGACATCAGTATCTAAGAATCAGGCACTTATTTAAAACTATTTATGGCACTTGGAGAGGAATAAAGTTGAGTGAAATAAAACTTTCACTCTAATTCTGCTTCACTCATTGGTTTAGAGAATTTTTCATTTTGAAGGACAGTGTAATAATCGTTGTTTTGGGGTAGGAATGGGGCTGCGGTCTGAAGGTAGAGAGAAACCCTTGATTTGTCAAAGAGAGAATCACAAATCATCATTCATCTGTTACTATCAGCAAATATTTTTCTCTGGGCAGGTGTTGGACTTTTGGAACAATTGGAATTGCTAAGGAGAAACATGCCAAGATGAGATACCAACAGGTACAATTTATAATAGTAAAGTCAGTGACACAGCAGAAGTAGAGGGAGTCCCACTGTTTGAATTAGGAACCAGATCAACCCTTGCCGCTTGAATTCCTGCAGCTTTTTGTCAGGGAGCCCCACTGGTCTCTTTCACAGCAGGCAAGTCATGTTAGAGAAAAGTGACCATATTTCATATAGGGATGGGGCTCGACTCAGGGGTAGGACCACAGGTGGATGGGATAGAGAGAAGATGAGAAGAACTGACTCTGAGACAGCCCTCAGGCTATGGTGGTAGGGCAAGAGCCTGGGGAAAACTTTACTTAGGGGAACTTAGGCAAGGAATGTGATTTGGCAGCAAGCCTAAAGCTGGGAAGTGTCTTTCCTTGCTTGGGTCACCTCCAAGTCTCCCCCAGTGACAATATAGCAAACTTCTAACACCGTCTTGTGCTTTTCATATAGAATTTGACTAATAGATATTTGATGAGTGAATAAATGAATGACTTCCCTTGTTTAACTAACATGTAACACATACATGCAACTTAGTTGTGATAATTAGCAAAAATAGGAGCTCACAGCTTATCACAGAAACAAGACTACATACTTCCATGATAATGAATGAAAAACCATTTTTTTTTGCAATGACAATTACTTTTATTTTAAGCATATTTTATTTTTACATCCACTGAAAAGTAGTGATATTCATATATAGGAACATGAACAGAAGAAAAATGACCATACAAGCTATTGCAACAAAATATGGAATTGTAAATGATCGTGTTCCTAACTTGCATCTCTTACACATCACTAAACCACCCCAAATGATACATATTGACTTTAACATAGCGATTCCCACATACTAGTTTTTCTGATCCTTTTGGGCTCTTATGTTGTGTTTTACATCAATTTGTTGTTACTTTTATATCTAATTGCATAGAATGTAGGTTCCTTGAGAGCAAGAGCTGTTTATTTGGGAGTTTTGTATTTCTATTGCCCTGGAAAATATTAGGCACCTAATAAATGATCCTTGTCAATATCTTTTTAACCTATTTTCCCATTCTCCTTAAATACTTGTTCCCAGCAAATCAACTGGGGGGGATTAATTTAACTCTTTTGTACACATCCCCAGTCCTGCAAAATTGTCGGAGAAAATCAAGTATTATCCTTTTAAGTGACTCCCTTCAGTTCTTTTAAACTAAACAGTCTTCACCAAGTCAATGTATCAGTTCTTAAGAGCCTCCTAAATTGCTACAAGAAGAGCCCTAAGCAGCATATTCAGAGCAAAAATCCTGGAAGACCCCAAATTAGGTTTAGAGAGGACCTAGTCCTACCATACTGCACATAGGGCTGGAAAACCCAATCCTCTCCCAATACAAAGTTTTCTAAATTTCAACCCCCGTTTTACAAGTTTAACATTTTTAGGACATGGTTCATAGAGGCTAAGCCACATTAACAAGTCTAGAGTTGCTGAATGTATAGTTTACTGAATCAGTGGGGGATTCCACTTTGTTCCATTGATAGGACTTGGGGTATTTGGTCAGAAGCACAGTGGCCACAACAATACAAGGTTCCCAAACTGGGCATTACAGAAGATGCTCCCTTTTCTTCTCCTGACTGCTCTTCTACTTTGGCCACTACCAGGTTTGATTCTGCCTTCTCTGGTGGTTCAGGCTTAAGAATGGAACAAAGTGAGACACTCTTACACAACATAACATTTAACAAATGAAGTTTACTTAACAATAGCAAGGAAACATTCAGCAAGATATATATATAGAGAGATATATAGGATTGGTTCAGGTGGCTGCAGCTCATTGCCACATTCACCAAGATAGTAATACCTAGCCAGAAGAGAGCGTTAACTTTTATAGTCACAAGGATTCTGAAGACTTAAAAA
>NW_025391702.1:0-3436 GCF_016433145.1 Gracilinanus agilis | reverse complement strand
GGGGGGGGGATGTATGGGGATAATTGGCATTAAAACATCAGAGTAGAGTGCGGTGGGTCCAGTTTAGCTATCCCAGGACTTGTGGCCACCAGCCAATGGAGTTAAGGAATAGCTGATGGGGCAAGTGTCATGTTGAATTTTTCAGGGAGATGAGATTGACTTGCCTGAATGAGGAATAATTTGTCATCAAAGAACATGATTTTTGGAAAGCACATTTTCATGCTTTTCTGAAGATCCATTATGCAGCCTGTGAGTAGGAGCAAAGGAAGGAGATGGTGGGAATAATCCCCATGTGGCATTTGATAAGTTGTGATTGACAATGGGGAGAAGAGATTCGAGACAGACAAATGACTCAGAGTTGACCTGGCTTTCTAAAGAGTTAAGGCAGGAAAGGGAAGAGCCACCACTACAGGTATGTTGCCTTTGAAAGAACACAGGGGTAGAGTTGGAATCCATTTCTTCAATAAGCCATTCTGCAGTTTCCCCAAGAATGCCAGTTAAGTTATTAGCTTTTATTTAGAAACTCAATCATCTTCCTTAAAAAAAAACAAAACTCTTTGTCAAGAGTCCTTCTCTGGAAAGGACACGTGTCACATCTCATCCACTCCTGTATTTGGGATCCCCTTGTTTCCTATTCCTCAGGGGCCTGGTGATGTCCCAGAAAGAGCCTCGTGTGGCTGAGATAAAAGGGAAATGCTGGGATGTGCTGGGCCAGAAGTTTTCAGAAGTCCTCTGCAGGTGTAACCAGCTCCAGGTCCAAGCTCTCTGAGGCCCCACTTGGGGGAATATGTCCAGGTCAGGAGAAAAGAGAAGGCTGTGAGTAGAGAACCATCCCTGGCATGGCAGAGAAGTTGGGTTTCCCAGAGACCCTTGAGGAACGCATCTGTCTCAGACCTGGCTTCCTGGAGAAGGTTTTTGTCTCAGTTCCCCGTCAGAGTTTGTCACTGTGAGGATGAGTCCCACTGTTGTACCATAGCAGGCAGTAATAGTCTGCCTCATCCTCTGGCTGGGCCCCCTTGATGGTGAGGGCAGCCTTGTCCCCAAGGAGTGACCCCGAGAACCAGGCAGGAGTGCCTGATACAAGATTGTTGGTATCATAGATGAGTTTTCTTGGAGGAGGCTGGCCATGATGCTGTTGGAAGCAGTAGGAATGGAGGCCAATGGTGACTGTCCCTGTGCTGGAGCTGCAGGTCAGGGTGACAGTTCCTCCTGGGATCACAGTCAGAGAAGGCTCCTGAGTCACCACAGCCTGAGAAGTGTCCCCTGAAAACAAGAGGACAGAGACATATCAGGAGGAGATACAAGGCCATCAGTGGCAGCACCTTCCTTCAGGCCCTTCTCTCCCTTGTTCTCCCCCAGAGCCCAGGGAGTCTGTGTCCTACCTTTGCAGAGAGGGAGCAGGATGAGGAGAGGAATCCAGGCCATGCTGTGGATGCTCTGCTTCCTGAGGCCCCAGAGCTGGGCTGGACTCTAGTCAGGTCCTCTTATGTTTCCTGAGGTTGGACAGTTGTCTCATGCAAATAACGTGGCAAAGTTCACTTACTGGGACCTTGCACTGGGGCTGGATCTGGGGTTCATATGTACTAGGTAGAGCACAGCATGGCCTGCCCCTGAGATTCCCCATTGGGCTTAGCCAGGAAACAGCTGCAGAAATAGCCAGCACTCATGAGCACCCAATGCCTCCTCTGGCTGTGTTTTCATTTTTCAAGTCTGAAGAAGCCCCATCAAGATGTGCCCATGGCAGTCCTGTAGCACCCTCTGTTGGAGCCAGTGATGAAAGCCCTGAGATGCCAAAGAGGAAATACTAAAAGTAATTCTCCCCCAGTGGTGGATACCTCCATTTAATGGTATCCTCTCCTTGGGCTGAGGTTTTCAGATCCCTGTCCCCTCTTCTGCTGATAGTTCTCATGAACTGTCTGCCCACCCTGGTAACTAGAGTCACAGACTCCATTGCTTCACTTTCAGTTCCATACTTCCCCATGGGAATACTTCAAGTTTATATTCCATTATAAGTTATACAATGACCCCAAAGAGATAATAAGGGAAAAAAATTTGTACAAAAATATTTATAGCTGTGCTCTCTGTGGTGGCAAAAATTGGAAAATCAGGGAGTGTCCATCGATTGGGGGATGAATAAATTGTGGTATCCAATGGGGATGGAATACTATTGTGCTGAAAGGACTAATGAACTGGAGGAATTCCATGTAAACTAGAAAGACCTCCAGGAATGGATGCAGAGTGAAAGGAGCAGAACCAGGAGCACATTGTCCTCAGAGATGGATACATTGTAGCACAATCAATCAAATGTAACTAACTTTGCTACTAGTAGCAATGCAATGACCCAGGGTAATCCCAAAGGAGTTCTGAGAAAGAACACTATCCACATCCCCAGAAAGAACCGTGGGAGCAGAAATGCAGAAGAAAAACATAGGATTGATTACATGGTTCCATGGGGATATGATTAGAATTTTGGCATTAAAAGATCACTCTATTCCAAATATGAATGAAATGGAAATAGCTTTTGAACAATGATACGTGGATAACCCAGTGGAACTGCTTGTCAGCTTTGAGAGTTTGGAGGATAGAGTGGGGGCAGGGTGAGGATCATGAATCATGTAACCATGGAAAAATATTCTAAATTAAAAATAAAATGTACATCACATCTGCTGCCACTGAGGTGAAGGCACCAACCTTTTTCCTAACATGAGGCTGCCCCCATGTTCATTGACAAAAGTATGAACTGCAATACTGACCTTTGCATTTTCGACTCTAGTTTACAAGATGATTTTCCTTAATTAATGATTCATTTCTTATCCCAACATTTCTAGTTGGAGGGATCAATACAAAGTAGAATTGCCCCCTATGCCGTCCAACCTGACTCAGCCCACCAAGGCATTTTGAGGAAACAGTAGAATTTTGTACCAGAAAAAGACCCTAAAATATGAATTACATTCTAGGATGACTATTCCAGAAGAGTTGAGAAGGAAAGTCACCATCTCCTTCCCTCCTGGATCACTCCTTAAGTAAACAAAGGAACTTCTTTCCCTTAAAAGATATCAGTTTACTCTCTTAGTGGAGAAAGGTGCATAAAAAGCAATGACTGTGATGGATGAGGAGGCATGGATTTAAATGAGATTAGTCACTCTTTGGCAAAAATCTAGGTGCAGCTTTAATGCACTTCACCCAGAAAGAGTTGTAGAGAACAGTTTTATTTCTTTAAATTTATATTTAAAGTGTATGTTTTATCAAGGAAGTTTTCAGATCTTTTCACATGTATGATATGTACAAGAGTCATGAGACAGTGAATTTCTGGACAGTTGTCTGGTTGCCACGTTTACCTACAGTTGCTTACCTTTGGATTTGTGCAGGAGAAAGAGGAAGAGAGGCTGGTGAGACATGTTTGTTTAAGGACCATCTATGCTTTGTTGGTGTGGCT
>NW_025391701.1:3407-4805 GCF_016433145.1 Gracilinanus agilis | reverse complement strand
GAGAGAGAGAGAGAGAGAGAGAGAGAGAGAGAGAGAGAGACAGACACAGACACAGACACAGACACAGACACAGACACAGAGACAGAGAGACTAAATTGCCTCAAAACAAAGGAATACAGTAGGAACCCATTTCACTGAGGTAAGAAGAAAGAGTAGCCTAGGTAGTACAGCATCTGTGTGAACCAGCAGAATTCAGAACAGCCCAATACACTGCTACTCCACAGAAGCAATGAAGTTTCAGAATGGGAATGAGCTTAGACCTAGCCTCTCAAAATAGATATAGAAGTGAGAATGGTAGAACAGTCACATCTCAGCACAAATAGTGAAGGCAAAGAGGAAAGGAAAATATGTACTCCCACACAGCAGAAGAAAGCTTGAGGAAGTAAAGCATAAACTACCCTTTATGCATAGTGAAGGCAGAACAGAGAGGTCACCATTGCACTTCCATGTGGCCCTAGTTGGTAAAGCAGTAGAGTGTCTGAGACAACAGAGTCTAAAGCAGGGCATCTATCCAGCCCAAGACACTTGGCAGGGACATAGAAGCAGTAGAGTGAGGACCAGCCCAGTCCCGTGAAACTACAGTGGAACTAATAACATGGGGAGATGAATCTAACTGAACAAAAGAGTTGCAAGCCTCCCCAAAGCAAACCAGCAGGGCCAACCCTTCAACAGACATACCATAGGAAACAAAGGTAGCTGGGGTGCCCTAATTACTAGAGAAGAGTACTCTGCAAGCTTGGAACAGAACTCACTTTATACTATAAGCAGAGAAAAACATCTGATACTCCAAGCATCAGATAAAAGTGCTCTAGGAACTTGAAGCAATACTACCGCTACCCCAGGAATATGGAAGAACTTCAAAAGATACATAAGATAACAAGGGGAACCCCCCCCCATAGAAATGAGCAAAGGACAAAGAAAGAAGCTTGATCTTAAAAAAAACTTACTTTAGTGACAGGAAGGATCAAAATGTGAACTCAGAAGAGGACAACAATGCCAAAAAGGAAACATGTGAAGCCCCTAGGGAAATATGAAATGATGTCAGGCCCCAAGAGTACATCTGAAAGAATTTGAAAAGAAGTGTTAAAAAATAAAATAATAAGAGAATTAACAGCTGGGAAAAATTTGCTGAAGAAATCAACTCTCTAAAAACTGATATAGGACAAAAGGAAATGGAGGTACAAAAATACATGACAAAAACAACTTCCTAAGGAATAGAAAGGAAGAAAGAAAGAAAGAAAAAAGAAAGAAAGAAAGAAAGAAAGAAAGAAAGAAAGAAAGAAAGAAAGAAAGAAAGAAAGAAAGGAAGGAAGGAAGGAAGGAAGGAAGGAAGGAAGGAAGGAAGGGAGGAAGGAAGGAAGGAAAGAAAGAAGGAAGGAAGGAAGGAAGGGAGGGAGG
>NW_025391701.1:0-3318 GCF_016433145.1 Gracilinanus agilis | reverse complement strand
GAAGGAAGGAAGGAAGGAAGGAAAGAAAGAAAGAAGGAAAGAAAGAAGGAAGGGATGAAGGAAGGAAGGAAAGTAAATAGGTAGGAAAGAAGGAAGAAAGACAGGAAGTATACTTTTCAATAAAATACTAATAATTGAATAATTGTGCTAGCAAAGAACAAGAAGTAAAATAATGTCCTTTACTAAACATGTTTGAATGAATGAATGTAATAAAAATTTTACTGAATTGAAGAGATGCCTAATATGAAAAATGCGGAGGAATATGGGAAGATTTCTATGAATTGATTCAAAGTTAAATAAACAGAACCAAGAAACCAACAGGAAAAATGACTAGTACAATATAAATTAAAATAATTACAACCACTATAACAAAAAGAAACATTATACTATGTAGTTGTGATGCTCAAGCTCGGCCAAGAGAAAAGTTGAGATAATTCTTGACTGACTCTTCTTTGCTGAGCTCAGGGATTGTGAGTGTGTACTATCGCATACATTGTCAGAGCCCACAGATTGGTTCTTTTTGCTGAACTGGTCTTCCTTAAAATCTTTTTATTCTTGTTACAAATGGTGTTTCAATGGGCAAGGGAGGGAGAGGGCTGTATTAAGAAATAAAATAGATATAAGGAAAGATATAAAAAATAAATTTAAGAGGAAAAAAGATGACTCTGCTGTGTTACCATTGTTTTTACTCCAGTCTCTGATACGACTTTCTAGACAGTGCTTAAAATGGAAGACATTTTTTTTCACCTGATCTTATAGATAGTACTGCTTTATACACAATACTTAACCTTTTATAACCATGACTGATGACTTTGACTTTGAGATTGTGGAGCCATCACATGGCCTTGCCAGCATGCTTGGCCAAGAGCAGCAACATTACATGCTTCTTGGTAGCTTGTTAATTGTAGTTCTCCGCTATTGGCATTAATTGCTTTATTGCTAACTCTAATACTGGGAAGTGTCTTAATTCTCTGTGCTTTCAACTGCTTTCTTTTCATGGAGCCTTTTTTCCCCTCATGTATCCTTCTAAGCATTTTAGAATATATTAAAATAGAATAGATCCATTTTAAAACATACACAGAGCCTAGCTTCCTCACAGAGTATCATAGGGTTCATGCACAGGTGGGATGGGAAAAAAGGCCCTCAAGGCCTTCACTTAGAACCTGTCAACCTAAATCTGTCACCTCATTTTCCACAGTATTCTAATAAGTTGAGTTTTGCAGTTTCCCAATCCAAAAAAGATCAGAAATAATAGATTGGAAGGTACTTGCTACTAGAGGCAAGGACACTTACAGTAATAAGAAGTGACCCTTGACAGCAAGGAAGGAGACAGAGCTATAAAAAGCATGCACAACCTTAAAAAACATGGCAGTCTGGGGTCATCTATACCTCTATGGATCTGGGGTCATTTATTGTAAGGAAAAAGCAACCCAGTTGTATAGACCTCTGTTTCCTATGGCGTTATTTTGTAACCTAGGTAGTAGCTCTACTATCATGGGTTCAGTTTACTTAAATATCTTTCCCCCAAATGAATCTAATATATCTATTATGTGAAAGGCCCTTCATAACCTAGCCCCTTCCGACTTTTTCAGTCATCTTATGCCTTATTCCCTAAATATATCCTCTTTGATATAGTGACATTGGTCCTGGCTATTCCACAAATAAGTCTCTCAGCTCCAAGTATTTCCTGACTATGCCCCATGGCTGGAATTCTCTCCTCCACACTAACTCCTGATCTCCCTGACTTCCTTTAAGTTCCAATTAAAATCCCAGTTTCTACAGAAGACCTTACCAACTCCTTTTAGTTCTAATGCCTTCTCTTTTAAAATTATTTCTTATTTTATAGATAGTAGATGAGATCTATCATCTATCTATCTATCTATCTATCTATCTATCTATCTATCTATCTATCTATCTATCTATCTATCCGTCTGTCTGTCTATCTATCCATCTATACCTGTCTGTTTATCTCTTTATATGCATTTGTTTTCATGTTGTTTCCGATGTTAGAGTAGAAGCTTCTTGAGGGCAGGAACTGTCTTTTGCCTCTCTTTATATTTCCAGCACTTAAAACAGTGCCTGACACAGAGAAAGGCAGTTAATAAACATTTATTGATTGATGGATTGATTGAAGACCTAACATTAAATTCCATTTATGAAAAGATTTTTTAAATTAGATTGTTTCTGTTTTCAAGAAACTTTCATTTCAGTAAAGTGCTCCAGGCATGTGTATGCCAACTCAAGGGCATGGTGCAAATGAGAACTTGAGTAGAATTAATTAGTTTGAAGGGCAAACTGAGAAGAAGATAAGAAATGTATTCAGAGACTGGGATTTGTTATGAAAAGCTTCAATGGCTCATTCATTCATTGAGCAAGCATTTAATCAGCACCTCCTAAGTGTCATGTGGTGTGCTAGTCACTAGGGACAGAAAGACAAAATAGGAAAACAGCCCCTGCCCCCAGAGAGCTTATATTCTATTTGAGAGAAATAATATGTATGCAGAAAAGTAACTGAAAAAATATACAGTAGCTATAAGACTTTCCTCATCTCCTCTTGTCTGCCAAACCTTCTCTAAATTACCTTGCATTTGTTTGACATTTATTCCATATATACTCCTATGCCTGCATATTAAGTCCTCTGTTAGAATGGAAACTCCTTAAGAGCATTTTTCTTTGTAACCTTGGCCCTTAGTACAGTGCCTGGCACATAGTTGATATTTAGTAAGTGCTTGGTGAATGAATGAATGAATAAATGCAGAAATTGTAGGCAGAGGGAAGACCTCTGTACTATCCTTGCTGAGACTGTTGCCCTGGGAGGCACTTGTGTAGAAAATATAGGTAATGGAGGGCATCAGGGATGTTACAATATAATCTAAATAGTTGTGGGTACACACACTGGGTTGTAGGAGAGACTGGACCAGGATAAAGAGTTCTCTGGATTTATCACAGGAATGGCAGTTAGTTTTAACTGTCACCCTGCTCTCCCTAGGCCAGTCTAGAAACAAGCAGGCAAGGTAAAAGGGGTTTAACAGCTTTAATTATGTTTAACTAAAAGGTGGGAAAGGGCTTTCTATACTTAAAATCTAAAGGGCAAAACCACAGGGCAAGGGGAGGACTTATTTCTACACTAATCTAAGTGATCAAACAGGCAGGGCCCAAGAAGCAGTGTAGTCTCTGGGAGCTGATTCAAGCCTGGTACCAGCCAGACTTGGACAGCACAGCTATGGATCAGAGGGGTGGCTTTGAGGGCTCTCACAGTTTTCCAAAGAGGTTCACAGGATGCCAAAATCCTAGGTGGTCCAAGATACCAAGAAGAGT
>NW_025391700.1:662-12540 GCF_016433145.1 Gracilinanus agilis | reverse complement strand
CTCCTCTTCCCATGCCCTCTTTGTGTGTAATAGAGTATCCTATTTTTTTATTCTCTCAAGTTTCTCCTGGTGTCCCCCTCCATTCACCCTCCTCTTTCCCACCCCCCATATCTTCTTAGACCATTCAGCACTCCACCCTCTCCCCATAAATCATTCTTCTGACCACTATAATAGTGAATACTTAATCGTGAATAGAGTTCACTACAGAGAATTATACATAGCATTTCTCCACATAGGAATAGAGATAATTAGATCTTACTGAGGCCCTTAAAAAGACAAATTTAAAAAGTTACGAGTTTTCTTTCTTTCCCCTCTTTTTCTTATTTACCTTTTCATGTTTCTCTTGATTTTTGTGGTTGGATATCAAACTTTCCATTTAGCCCTGGTCTTTTCTGTGCAAATACTTGGAAATCTTCAATTTTGTTGAATGCCCATACTTTCCCCTGGAAGTATATAGTCATTTTTGATGGGTAATTGATTTGTGGCTGAAGGCCCAGCTCTCTTGCCTTTCTGAATATTGTATTCCAAGCCTTGAGGTCTTTTAACGTGGAGGCTGCCAGATCCTGTGTGATCCTGATTGGTGCTCCTTGATATTTGGATTGTTTCTTTCTGGCTTCTTGTAAGATTTTTTCTTTTACTTGGAAGCTCTTGAATTTCGCTATTATATTCCTGGTGGTTGTCCTTTCTGGGTCTAGTGTAGAGGGTGATCTATGGATCCTTTCAATGTCTATATTGCCCTCTTGTTGTAGGACTTCAGGGCAATTTTGATGAATAATTTCTTTTAGTATGGAGTCCAAATTTCTATTAATTTCTCCTTTTTCAGGGAGACCAATGATTCTCAAATTGTCTCTTCTAGACCGATTTTCTTGATCTGTCACTTTCTCATTGAGATATTTCATGTTTCCTTCTATTTTTTCAGTCTTTTGACTTTGTTTAATTTGTTCTTGTTTTCTTGAGAGATCATTAGCTTCTAATTGCTCAATTCTAGCCTTTAGGGACTGGTTTTCCTTTTCAATCTGGTCGTTTCTGGTCTTCAGTTGACTTGCCTCAGTTTCCAATTGAAAAATTCTGCCTTTTAAACTGTTATTTTCTTGCCTGATTTCCTTTTGAGCTATTTCCCATTTCTCTAGCCAAATCTTTTCCAACTTTCTCGTCATCTCAGTTTTGAACTCTTCAAGAGCTTGTGACCAGTTTTCATTATTTTTGGATGGTCCAGATGCTTGTTTGTTCTTCCCCTCTGTTTGCTCGGTTGACTGGATTTTCTCCGTGTAAAAGTTGTCTAGTGTTAAAGATTTCTTCTTCTTGTTATTAATCTTTCTCTTCTGAACTTCCTGATTCTGGGTAGCCATCGTTAGCCCAGCCCGTTCTCAGGTTTATCCTAGCGCTCAGGATCTGTCTGTCGTCCTTTGGGTCCTGAGGTCTGAGGTCTTGTTTTTCTCAAGGTCAAGCCCCTTGGTGGACCCTCTTGCTTGATCCTCTGCAGGAGGTTCCTTTACAAGTCTCAGGGAGCTGCTTCCACAGTATACCCGCCTGCACTGGTTCCCCACTCAGGGTTTCAGAGCCTTAGCTCGCGCCTGTGTCCGCCTCCACCCGCGCCTCGGTCCGCACCTGTGTTCTGTGTCCGAGCTCAAAGTCCGTGCGTGTTCGTTAGCTTTTTAGTGTCCTAAATCTTGCTGCTCTCAGGAACAGGCCCTGGAGCTGCCAGTGACTCCATGGGTGCCCCAAACTTGCTCTATTTCTTTTGACCTGGCTTTGGCGCTATAGGTGGTGTGTGTGTGTGTGTGTGTGTGTGTGTGTGTGTGTGTGTTGCTCAGCCCATGATTTAGTAAGAGCTGTTTCACCCCTTTATAGCATGGAAATGCCCTGATTCCACGTACCTTCCACACTGTGCCCTGTTGTGGGGTCCCTCCGTTCGACTGGGTTTGTTTTTATGTCTCCTTGAGAAGTCCTGTATGTTTCGGTCAGGAGAGCTTAAGAGCTGCTTTTTACTCTGCCGCCATCTTAACCCGGAACCAGTTCAGTCATTTCTGCTTGTCATTTTTTATAGTATAACAGTATTCCATAATTACTTATCCCACAGCTCATTCAGTCATTTCCTAATTGATAGAGAGCCCCTCAATTTCCAATTCTTTGCTATCCAAAAGAACTGCAATAAACACTTTCATACAAATAGGTCCTTTCCACTTTTTTTGTATCTCTTTGGGATTCAGACAAAGCAATGGCATTGATGAATCAGAGTATGGAAAAATGTAAAGTCTTTAAGCATAGTTCCAGATTGCTCTCCAGAATGATTGGATCACATTGCAACTCCACCAATAGTGTCTTAGTGCCCTAGTTTTCGCACATCCCCTCCAACATTTGCCCTGAACATTTCTGATTATCAAGTTTTAAAAGTAAAACACTTCTAATTTATGACTTTTTTGTGGCTTATGTTGACATTGTGTCTCATAAGAAACATTTCTCTTGCTTTCTCATTAATATCACTTTATTATTTAAAATCTCAGTAACTTCAAACAACAGTGACAAGAATAGCAATATCCAGCGCCTCAATGAGTTTTTCTTTTCCTAGATCTGGTAAATATAAAGAATTAAAAAATGTTTTCCTTGTATCAAAGCAAATAACTAACCAAAGTTCTGTATTACCATTGGCTTCATTTGTAAAGGATTGAGTATGTATGTGGTTCTTAAAAAATAATTTATTCCTTCTCATTTAAAATCAAGAAAATTTCCTCCAGCCTCCTTTCACTATACCTATTAAAATGCATTGAAAGAAAGGAATATGGAATGCAAAAATGTATAGTTGGAGTGGAACTTTGTGTAGAATATGTGGGAATGCCACTCCAGAAAACATGTACTTTAGCCCTTAGGTAACTTTTGTGTCTGAAGGACACAAAGGATTGAAGGACCTTGTGTCATTCTTCTCACTATCCTATGATAGTGGCAAACAGATCCTATATAAAATGTGCCATTAGATCTTTTTTTTATCTTCTCATTTATAATTTCTGTCCTAATCCCTTAGATTAGGGCACTTGTGAGAAAGCTTGACCCTTGATCTTGTCTGGCCTTGGTTTTTCTTCTTGTTTTGATTCTGATTTAGACCTCCCCCTATTTGCCAGTAGTCAGGTATGTTACCTTAGCCTCCAATCACTAGCCTAAATCTCTATGGGGTATACAACAAAGTGAACAAAATCCTGCAGGTTGATGTTGAGGTATGGATGAAAAAGAACTAGGGAAGGAGACTAAGGAATGGTTAAAAAGATAAAATGAGAATCAAGAGAGAGCATCATGGAATTTAAGAGAAGACAATAGGAAAAGAGTGGGACTGGATGCTCTATATTAGCTTTAAAATTGATTAACTCCATAAAGTAAGCATTTGATAAGTTTTATTACCCTTGAACAAGTTCCTTACCAACTCCTGCATCTCTTCATATTTATCTCAAATCAGCAACTATCACTGGTACTTCATTGGATCCCCATCTACAATTCACCTTCAAATAGGAGAGTGCACAAATTGACAAATTCATTTCCTTTTACTTCACTACAAGAAAAGGATCCTGGAAAAGTGTTCACTATGTAAATGAATAATTAAAAATATTAGACATCTCCTTGTTATTCATGTGTCTTCTTGTTACCTAAGCAGATGAACTGAAATCATGTTAGTTTCAAAGTATCCTCTCATGTTCCAAAGGCTACTAAAACAATATGGACTCTGAATTTTTAAGGTTATCCTTGGTTGAAGACAGTGGGTTAATGAAGGTCTAGTTTGGTAAATAATAGGAGTATCAGCTAAGTAGAAGGAAAGTCAGGGACAAGTTGACACCTAATGACATGTCCAATTAGTAGGTAGAAATAATCAACAATTTTCTATAGCACTATTAAAAATATCTTAGCTTAACTATTTTGTTTATGTTTTATTTTCAAAAGTTTAAAAATTTAGGTAACATGCTAATCAAATGTTTTTATGAACCGGAATTTCAGCAAGCTTATTCCAGATAATACTAAAGAAAACAAAATCGGGGACAGATAGAATGCTTCATTGCTACCTTTGTGTTTTCAGGCTGAAGGAAGGAATACTTTTAGCAACTGAGTGATTCCCTTATGATGAACTAATGGGAGGATATAGACAAGAACAATAAAGGATGACTTATTACAGATGGATTATGATCTGCGTTTTTGGAGGGAACTTCTGAACTGAAGAGATCACAGATCCATCTGAATCTTCACATACATATTATTAAAAACCACTTACTCATTTCAGCACCTACCAGCTCTCCAAATTATCCTTCTGTACTAAATTCCTTTGTCAAATGAAGATAACACATTCATTTAATACTTTAATCTTAAGTCATAATAATAGAATAATAGCAACAATAAAAAACTAAGGGCACTCAGTAGGTGAAGTTTACACATTTGAAAGCATAGTCTTCTTGTCTTTTGAGTCTTTGGCAGATAGTAGACAACCCAAAGACTGTATTTGATTGGAATACCAGTATGTCTTTTCCACAAAATATTCGCTGTATAACTGGAAAATGAAAAAGGTATATATATTGTGTTATACTGGGTTATTCAGGGTTTTTTTTATTGACCCTAGTCTTATCTCTAAAGCAAAAGCTCATATTTTTATTTTTTTAAATTTTTTATTAGTTTTTTTTAGAATATTTTTCTATGGTTATATGATGTGTGTTCTCTCCTTCCCCTTTTCCTTCCCCCCTCCAGGAACTGACAAGCAATTCCATTGATTTATACATGTTTTATTTCTCAAAACCTATTTCTGTATTATTCATATTTGTAATAAAGTATTCCTTTAAAAACCACAACCCCAAATCATATACTCATATAATCGAGTGATAAATCATGCTTTTCTTTTGTGTTTCAAATTCCATAGTTCTTTTTCTAGATGCATTCTTTTTCAAAAGTTTTATAGGATTGTTCTTGGTCATTGCATTGATATGAGCAGAGTCAATTACATCTGATTGTTCCACAATATTTCACTTTCTGTGTACAATGTTAGTTCTGCTCATTTCACTCTGCATCAGTTAATGGAGATCTTTCCAGTTCATATAGAAATCAAGCAGTTCATCATTCCTTATAACACAATCATATTCCACCACCAGCATATGCCACAATTTGTTCAGCCATTCCCCAATCAAGAGACACCCCCTCGTTTTCCAATTTTTTGTGAACAAAAAGAGCAGCCAAAATAATTTTATACAAACATTTTTTTAAATCTCTCTGGGGTACAAACCCAGTAGTGGTATAGCTGGATCAAAGGGTATGCAATCTTTTAAAGGCCTTTGGGCATAATTCCAAATTGCCTTCCAGAATGGTTGGATCAATTCACAACTTTACCAGCAATGCATTAATGTCTTAGTTTTGCCATATCCCCTCCAATATTTATTATTTTCATTTACTGTCATATTGGCCAATCTTCTAGGTTTGAGGTGGTGCTGCCTAGTTATTTTGATTTGCATTTCTCTAATCAGGAGGGATTTAGAACACTTTTTTTGTATAATTATTGTTTTGATTTCTTCATCTGAAAATTGCCTATTTCATATCACTTGACCATGTGTCAATTGGGGAATGGCTTGATTTCTTGTAAATTTGACTTAGTTTCTTATATATTTGGGAAATTAGGCCTTTGTCAGAGAGTTTTACTGTAAAATTTCCTACCCCCCCCCGTTTGTTGCTTCCCTTCTAATTTTGATTGCATAGGTTTTGTTTATACAAACCTTTTAAATTTAATATAATCAAAATTATTCATTTTATATCTTATAATGTTCTCTGTCTCTTGTTTGGTCTTAAATTCCTTCCTTTCCCATACGTCTGACAGGTAAACTATTCCATGTTCACCTAATTTATTTATGATTTCATTCTTTATATTTAAGTCATTTACCTATTTTGAATTTATCTTGGTATAGAGTATGAGATGTTGATCTAAAACCAATTTTTCCCATACTCTTTTCCAATTTTCTCAGCAGTTTTTGTCATTTAGTGAAATGTTCCTATTTTTAACAATAATTTTTCTTCCAGTAATTCTATATGGCTATGAGTCATTGACTCACAGTCTTAAAGAATTAAAATTGAGCTTTCTCTAAGAACAATGGAGAGGTGGATGGTGGATGTCGTTGCAATACCTTACCAAGGAGTTGTGAAGAAGTGATGTAAAGAAAGCTTTCAGAGTTATTTATTTCTGATGAATAAGATGAGCCAGTTATATACCAAGAAGAAAAGATTATAATGACTGATATGTAGTGCTAAAACTTGAAAAGTGCTTAACCTTTATTATCTATTTGAATATCACAACAACTCTGTTAGGTAAGTACATAATAATAGCTCATATTTCTATGGTACTGTAAGTTTTACAAAATGGTGATCTCCAAAACAACCTCAAGAATTAATAGTACATTATCTTTTAGTCATAGGTAAAAAGGCAACCAAATTAGAAATGCACATTAAAACAGCACTGAGGTACTACTTCTCATCTATCAAGCTGGCTAACATGAAAAAAAAGGAAAATGATAACTGTTGGAGAGCATGTGGAAAAACTGGGACACTAATATACTATTGGAGTTGTGAACTGATCCAATCATTCTGGAAGGCAATTTGGAACTGTGCTTAAAGGGCCATAAAGCTGTACATACCCTTTGGTCCAGCAATATCACTACTAGGTCTGTATCCCAGAGATTAAAGATAGGGGAAAAGAACCTACTTGTACAAAAATATTTATAGCAACTCTTTTTGTTTCAACAAAGAATTGGAAACTGAAAGGATGTCCACGAATTGGAAAATGGCTGAATCAGTCTTTCCTAGTTTTTTTTGTGACCATCTTATTAGTCAACCAAACTTTACATAGTAATAAAAGGTATCAAAATGCATATTCAGTTTGATTTATGGCTTGTTTGGTAATTTTTGTTGGGGGAGTTTCAGGATCTGTGATTTCATTGGCATGGAATAATTCCAATATGGAAATTCCTTTCATCAATACAGATGAACATTTTTTTCCTATAAATTATTGTCAGGGAGTTACCTAAGGATACTGAGAAATTGATTTACTTGCCCACTCTTGTATAACTAGATTGTTTCAAAAGAAGAATGGACTTAAACCCACATCTTCTTGTCTCTGAGGCTGGCTTTCTTTCTTTATTTCATGGTGCTTCTTCATTGGTAATTGTGAAGTTTTTGATCACTTTCATATGTGTATACTGCTAGGATGCAGTGGTGATGGATTCCGCTTAAATATTATGAAAGTATGTATAAATGTGGTCCTTGATAATCTTTCAAGTTTGTACTAACAACTAGTCTTTTGCTAATTTCTTCATTTTTTAGCCAGTAACTCCCTCTTCTCTCTCTGGGATAATGCCTTTCTGCCATCACCCCTCTTCTACTCAAGCACATATGCTTCAAGATCATAATACTTCAAATTCTAAATTCCATGAATGTGTTTTACATCTTACACCTACACCAAGAAGAAGAGAAAACTACAATTTTCCAGGATTCCCAGCTGCCATTCAAAACATTTTCTCCAGAGGAGATTTTAGCTTTGGCCTCAACTTTGTGTTTTATATTTGGATAAAAGGCATCTGTTGTTAGCAACTCTAATTCATATAGAGTTAATGTAAACATTGCCCTTTCATTGTTTCTATAATATCTAGGAGAGAAAAGCAGGCATCAAGGGAGGTTAGGAGAGGGAAAGGGAATAAGCATTTATATATCACGTACTAAGTACCAGGTATGGTTCTAAGCACTTGAGTATGATGGACTTGAAACTCAATAAAGAATTTACAACTGGATTTGCATTTTACAGTATCTTCTCCTTTAGGAACTACTCAATGACTCAAAGAATTTCAGAAATAGAATAGGAGAAAAGAGTAACTGGCTTGATGCACCACTAATGAAAAACAGATAGAAGTGGAGTCATCTGGCAAACAAAAAAAACTGAGTAGAAGTAGTATTAAAGGATACTGGGCTCTGGTCTATGTTTTGTGTTTTACTAGTCAGACAACCTTAGAAGCACAAGCTCCCTCCGAGTCTCCGATTCCTCATTTGAATAATGTCTACCACAAAAGTTGCTATAAGGATTAAATGAGATTATACAAAAGCCTTTTGAGAACCATAAAACATAACTATAATAGGTTAGCAATTAATGAGCATAATAGATTCCTAGTTTTAAAAAATCAAATATCAATTGTAAAATAGCTATTAGTTTACATGAGAAAAGAAAACAATCACTTTGCATCATGGATGATCGAATTAATCCCTAGCTAGCAGTTTCTTTACTGGCTCTTGACTAATATCTTTTTTATCCCCTTGTATACAACTAAGTACATACAACTAAGTACATACAACTAAGAAACTTTTTTGGATTTAGGATATTTTGGAAAAGTTCATTTGGCTGAAGTAAAAGAGATTAAGGATATCTGAACTATCTAGTTCATGTCAATAAAAATAGCCAGGTGGAGCTGGGAAGAACTGAGTTCAAATTTAGGTTGAGACACTAGACATGAGTCTCTGAACAATCCCTTATCCCATATGTCTTAGTTTTCTTATCTGAAAAGTGGTGATGATAACAACACCTAACTCTTAGCATTGTTGTGAGGATAAAATGAGATAATACCTATAAAGCACTCTGCAAGTCTGAAAGCACTATTTAAGGCCTTGTTATTAGTATTATATCAAGTGAAATCGTGACAATCCATAATCATAAACCAATATTTCTTCCTCACATCCAAACAGTTTCCTTGAAACTTTTAAATACTGTATTTTTCAATCTTAGATTGAATTATTATTCAAATTTGCTGAAGGCAAATTTTAAAAAAGAAGGTAAAATCTGTCATATATATAACAACCTCTGTTGTTTTTCACCTTCTTGCTATTATGCTCCCTTAAATGTTTCTCACTAGATGCCTAGTACTAACCCTTTATAAACAATTTTCCTCAGCAAGAATCTATATCATCTATATCATCATCCAAGTATCAGATAAGTCTTAGTGCTACTTTTCTCCCCAATGTTTTCATTTTAAATAGGGTAATAATAGCTACCATTTATATAATGCTTTTAGGTTTGAAAAACCACTCTAGAACTCTACTGTGATGATATGCTAACCAGTAGTTAAAAAGAAAGAAAACAAAATTCGCTACTCATATATCCTGAGAGAGTTCTCAAAAATGATGAACTTACAATGCACATTTTCAGTCGTGGCCAGTTTGGGAATTTATTTTGCCAGACTTTATAATTATGAATTGAGAACTTTATTTTGGAGGCTTGCTCATTCATTCACCCATTCATTTATCTATCTCTCTGTCCATCTGTGTGTCCGTCTGTCAGTTTGTCTGTCTGTCTATCCATTGATCCATCTGTCTATCTGTCTGTCTATCAATCTACCTGTCTGTCTATCTATCTATCTATCTATCTATCTATCTATCTATCTATCTATCTATCTATCTATCTATCTATCTGTCTGTCTGTCTGTCTGCCTTTCTGTGTGTCTATCTGTCTATCATCTACTCAAATGAGGTACGAGGAGGGAAAAATTAATGAAAAAAAGAATGACAAAGGAGATTTTTATGCCACATTTATTTCAGTATAATTTATTACTGTGCAATGTGTTATATAGGAATAATATGGGGCTAAATGGAGGCTTGTATTAATACTAGGTGGTATTAGTTGAGTCTTCTAGGCAAGGAGGCTATCTCTTCAGTACAGGATGATTTGGGTCAGCCAGAGGTTGTGCGAGCCTGGCTGAAATGTTTTAGTCAGCCTCCCTGCTGTCTCTAAGCTCCCTTGAGGGGAGGAGTAAAAAGCCCCTCCCTTCTGGAGAGAAACTCCAAGCCCACAGGAAGTGAACCTAGTTTACTTCCTGACCAAGATGGATGCCTGGTTTAGCCCTCAGGAAACAAGGGAAAGCTATATTTCCCTCTTCAGCCTTGGCCCTAGTTGATGATATAATGAATCAACAGAAGTTCTTTGAATAAAGACAAAGGGTTTATTAAGGCAAGGGTAAGCTGAGGGAAGAGGTTTAGGGTCTGGAAACTGTTGCTAAGGTTGAAGCCAGTGCTGGGGGAGGATCATAGAAGGTAGAGGTCAGGCTGAGGGAACCAGCCCCTCACCCAGGGATAGATTTCACTGCTCTGATGTAGAAAGGTCTAGCAGATTGACAAATGAGGTGATGGCTTGGTATAAGGTTGTCCCTGCCTGCCTAAGGAAACTAATTTCCCACGTTCTCCTCCCCCCAAATTCCCTCCTCCCAGGGCCCAATGGGGAGATCCAGGGGATAGCAGGATGTCAAGGGAGAGGTCAAGGAAAATCAGCCCCATAGTTGGTTCTCCAGGAATATTTATAGTCCCACCTCTAATAGTTTTTTGGCCGTGAGACCAGGGTCCAGTTGGGTCAACATCCTGTTTCCTTAACTGCCAGGGTTGCTTCAGTTGGTTTTGCAAATGCAAGAGATTCTTACAGTAATCCTGCATTACAAATGGTGTTACTCTCAATTAAAACTCAGGCATTAATTCTGGGAGACTTCCAGGTAAGATGGCGGCAGAGTAAGGAGCAGCACTGCTTGATCTCTCCTAACCGAAGCTTACAGGACTCCTCAAGGGGACATAAAAACGAATCCAGACGAATGAAGGGAACCCACAACAGGGCGCAGCATTGAAGGTATGTGGAATTGGGGCATTTCAAGCTATAAAAGGGTGAAACAGCTCTCACTAAAATGCGAGAGGAAGAAGCCCCTCCCCCACCCCCACACCACGTACTACTCAGAGGCCAGCTCACAAGAGTGAAAGCAGGTTTGGGGCACTCATTAAGTCACCGGCAGCTCCAGGGCTTGTTCCTGAGAGCAGCAAGACTTAGGACCCCAAGAGGCTAAAGAATGCACATGGACTTTCCTGAGCATCTACGCGGGTGAAGGCAGTGCCCTAGGCGCGGACAAGGATCTCGAGCGCAGGCTTGGACTGCGAGGGGGGACCCTGTGCAGACGGGAGCACACAGTGGGAGCACGGCAGTGGAAGCAGCGCCCTGAGACTGTTGAAGGAGCCTTGGGCAGAGGGGAAGACCAGAGATGACCAGGAGGCTAGACCCCGAGAGCAACAGGACCTGAGACCTCAGGAGCCTAGACAGACCCTGAGTGTGACGATAAAGATGAGAAGGCGCTGGGCTAACAACAATGGCAAGCCAAAATCGGGAACCCCAGAAGAGAGAGATTATCAAGAAGAACTCTGGAACACTCAACAACTTTTACACAGAGAAAACCCAGACAACAGAGGGGAACAAACAAGAAATCATATCCAAACCTTCCCAAAATAATGAAAACTGGTCACAAGCTATTGAAGAGTTCAAATCTGAGATGATGAAAAAGATGGAAGAGATCTGGCAAGAAAATAATAGTTTAAAAGGCAGAATTTCACAATTGGAAAGTGAGGCACGTCAACTGAAGACCAGAAATGACCAGATTGAAAAGGAAAACCAAAGATTATAACCGAAAACCAGTCCCTAAAGGCTAGAATTGAGCAATTAGAAGTTAATATCTGTCAAGACAGCAAGAACAAATAAAACAAAGTCAAAAGACTTAAAAAATAGAAGGAAACATGAAATATCTCAATGAGAAAGTGACAGATCAAGAAAACAGGGTTAGAAGAGACAATTTGAGAATCATTGGTCTTCCAGAAAAAGCAGAAATTAATAGAAATCTGGACTCCATACTAAAAGAAATTATTCAGCAAAATTGCCCTGAAGTTCTACAACAAGAGGGCAATATAGACATTGAAAGGATCCATAGATCACCCTCTACACTAGACCCAGAAAGGACAACCACCAGGAATATAATAGCGAAATTCAAGAGCTTCCAAGTAAAAGAAAAAATCTTACAAGAAGCCAGAAAGA
>NW_025391700.1:0-657 GCF_016433145.1 Gracilinanus agilis | reverse complement strand
AAATTCAAGAGCTTCCAAGTAAAAGAAAAAATCTTACAAGAAGCCAGAAAGAGACAATTCAAATGTCAAGGAGCACCAATCAGGATCACACAGGATCTGGCAGCCTCTACACTAAAAGACCAGAAGGCTTGGAATACGATATTCAGAAAGGCAAGAGAGCTGGGCCTTCAGCCACGAATCAACTACCCATCAAAACTGACTATATACTTCCAGGGGAAAGTATGGGCATTCAATAAAATTGAAGATTTCCAAGTATTTGCACAGAAAAGACCAGGGCTAAATGGAAAGTTTGATATCCAACCACAAAAATCAGAGAAACATGAAAAGGTAAATAAGAAACAGAGGGGAAAGAAAGAAAACTCGTAACTTTTTAAATTTGTCTTTTTAAGGGCCTCAGTAAGATCTAATTATCTCTATTCCTATGTGGAGAAATGCTATGTATAATTCTCTGTAGTGAACTCTATTCACTATTATAGCATTCACTATCATAGCAATCAGAAGAATAATTCATAGGGAGAGGACAGAATACCAAATGGTCTAAGATGAAATGGGGGGTGGGAGAGAGGGGGGGGAATAGTAGGGGACACCAAGAGAAACTTGAGTGAATAAGAAAAATAGGATACTCTATTACACACAAAGAGGGCATGGGAAGAGGAG